>NC_133777.1:84824758-84907480 GCF_003597395.2 Chelonoidis abingdonii
GGCCTAGGTGAACAGAACCCCAGACCAGAAGCAGGCTGAGCGGGCCGGTGGCATAAGATCAACATTTTAATTTAATTTTAAATGAAGCTTCTTAAACATTTTGAAAACCTTGTTTACTTTACAATACAACAAGAGTTTAGTTATATAATATATAGACTTGTAGAGAGAGAGACCTTCTAAAAACATTAAAATGTGTTACCGGCACGCGAAACCTTAAATGAGAGTGAATAAATGAAGACTCGGCACCCCACTTCTGAAAGGTTGCTGACCCTGGATCTAAAGTTCCTTTCACATAACTATACCTCCTTTTTTTCTGTAAAGAATTCAGATGCTGTATAGAAACTCAGCGGTGGCTCTTCCCAGTTGTAACAAACAGAATAGCTAATAGTATGAGTGCCAAGTTATCTGTTTTACCAGTTAAATGCTGCTAGGAATTCTCGTTGATGCTTTCTGGACCAAACCCTGTAATGTTTGCTCGGTGAGCATTCCCAGTGAAATCTTGTGACTGGGCCTTGCTTTGGGATGTTTAGCTTCTGTGTGAAAAACTGTCTAGGAGATGTCACTGTGACTTCCCTAGAAAAAGACTGGTGTATCCGTACAGGGCTGGTCAGCCCCTGTCCCAGTGCTGGGAGCGTGGTGTTAAGACAATCCACGTTTCTTATGTATGTTTCCTTCTGCCTTTTAGTCAAGGGGACTGCTAAGGTGACAAGACCTTTGAAACACTTTGAAGGGTGTGTCTGCACTGTAGTTAGGGGTTGTGACTGCAGCGTGTGTATGAATACCTGGCCAACTTCAATATAGCTACCTTGGGTAAGCTGCAGCAGCAGGGACGTCACCACAGGTTAGCCACTCGAATGTGGCCATGGAGTCCAAGGCACTTTGTACAGCCCATGCTTCTGTGGCTTCACTGCTGTTGGTACCCCGGCTAGCTAAATGAAAGCTAGCTCTGGTATGTCTGCACGTGCCACAAGTGCAGTTTAGACACCCTGGTTGCAGAGACGGACTCCATGAACGATATTGATCTGGTAATGACAGTGGGTAATTTAAGATAGCGTCATCTTTGTGATTATATAGTTACGGGTGAGGTGCTGTTTAAATTCTAAGCTAGTTTTTCAGTCTTTTGACACTACGGTGTTTGAAATCGTATTACATTTAAATTGTGCACATTCCATTTTCATTTTTTTTAATAATTCAAATGCAGTTAAATAGTTTGTAGTTCTTTGATAAAGCCCTTGCTACTTTGCTGGCCCGCAGTAGTTAAAAAAAGTAATTTATACAGGTGCATAGTGTACAGTAAACTGTTGCCGTGTGATATTTTGAAATAAATTTTTTACTTGGCTTTGAGTGGGCATGGTATTTAGCTGTGAAACATGACTAGAACATGTGCTATGGACTTACTACTGTTCCCTTGTGTCCTGCCCAAATGCCTGCAGACAATCTACCTTATAAAGAGAAGGGTCTTGCTAGGTAACTGTGTGGGCATGTGCATTGAAACTTGCATATTATATGGAGTCTGATGTACACTAGATGCTCTGGAAGCTGAACAGGCAGCGTCGAGGGAAAGAACCAAAATGAAGATGGGGACAGGACCCAAAACTCCGATCTGGCTCCAGAATTTTCCAGAATTTGGAGTGTTCAGATCTGGGGTATTGGTTCAGGACTTGGGGTCTCTTTATGCTGTTCATCGAGAAGTGGTCAGATATAAAGTAGATAGGAAGCACACAGAAGCTTTGAGTATAACTTTGAGTCCAGGCACCATCTGAACTGAGACCTTTCTTTCTAGGGTCTCTTACCCATGCAGCAAACATTCCTAGTTCTGTTTAAGTGAATGGGCTCGAATCCTTTCATGCTCCATAACAAATTCATCAGCCCTTCAAAGGACTTAAAAAGAATCCTATAACTCAGACACGACAGGCATTCTGCACTGTGAGGGTCCACGCCCCCTGATTTCCAACGTATTTATCTGCATTTATTTTCACAGAGCCTGTTGTGAGCACTGTGTTCTCTGTGTGGAGCTGTCTGATTAATATTCATTGAATAAGTTATTTAGGATCTCACTTTTTAAAACAAATCAATTATTTGGCAAATACTTCCTTGTAAGTGATCGGCTCGGCTCTCTCTGCATGTGAGTCGAGGTAGTGACTATGGCAGAGAGACATGTATACACACCATTTCCCTGCCCTCTTCTGCTTTTTCTTGGTTTGGCTCCCACACTGGGCACTCCTAGCTCCAGCTCAGCTGCTCTCCAGCCCCTCGTCACTCAGTGTTCCTTATTTGTACAAGCTGCTGCTCTTTAGTTTTGCTGAATCATGTTTTGATGGAGGATGGTTTTGTTACACTGAAGCAGAGCTCAGCCCAGGCAATGTGGATCCTGCCTTTCTGATACAGAAAGGTGACTTGTGCCAATAATGGGAATGGCACCTCTTCATCTAAAGGTAGCAAGGAAAGGCGGGGCCTGACTTTCAAATCGCGGTATCCATTTGTGTGTGCTGTGCTTTGCACATGCATGTGGCTGTGTACACGCTCTGTGTGCATTGCTGCTTGCGCATGCTGAGGAGAGTGCGCAGAAGTTATACATGCAGGGATGGGCAAGCACAGAGTTGTGGTGCCAAACAGGAGGCTGGATTGTCTTTTGATGAATAGTTACACCCTTAGATGCGAGGCTGTTGCTCTGTGTTCAAGGCCTCATCAACAGTGACTCTGAAATCCCATGCACATGGTTCAGGCTAACGTGGTAAAAATGATTTGCACGGCCAATATGGAAGGGACTGTTCTAAAACCTTTTTTCTAGACTATTGGCTGGGAAAATGTTTCAGCTAGATGAACTGCCTTAAAAATGGGGTTCTTTCCTCTTTATGCTGTTCTGCTCACATTGTTGAAGTGCCGTCATGGATGGGTCCTTTCTCCTCCTGTTGTGCTTAGGTACTGCAGTGCATACTGGGCCACATCTTAAACATTTCCTTCGCATTTGTCCATGCCACTAATGGGTGTGTGCCCATCTAGCTGTGCATACAATTTCATATTTTGAATAGGTACAGCAAGTGAGGGGTGGGGTGGGGCGGGGTGGTACTGGCCTTACTTTTCATGCACAATCATGTGTTTTAAAGCAGAGGTCACCTTTATTTTGATTGAAAATTTGACCTCTAGTGACAAGGGGGTGCATTATCATCCAGCTCACAAGACACCACCTAGGGGTTACCTCTCTCAAGGTAGAGAATGATCTCACCTGGGTTCTGACGGTTTCCTGCCGAAGCCATGGCACTCGTCTAGCACCACACAAGTGCTTGTGTAGAATAATGCTTATCACCATGGGATGGACAAGAAACTCTGCCTTCCTACGGCAGATGTTGGAACCACATGTGGGTCACATTTTCAGGCAAGGGCAACTTAGTGTGATGGCCAGATCTTTTATTTCAATTCTCATGTGAGCATTTAGGTGCAGAAAGTGTCACATTTTGGTCTTATTGACATCAAGAGGAATTTTGCCATTAACGTCAGTGGGTTTAGGAATTGTCCCCAAGGTGCCTTTACAAATCTGTGCTGCAATTTGAGCCTCATGGACGGTCCATGGAGGGTTCTTTATTAGAAAATTGCATTTCTCTAGGCACCACAGTGAGATGGGCTGAGGACTAGTTAGTTCTGACTTTCCACTGTCTCTTTTAGTGAGTGTTTGAACATTACTTAGAGAGAGGTTTTTGAATGCAGTAATGTGAATTGCTGATAGACTTCTGCAAAGACGGTGGTTACTGCTATGGTTACATGTCAAAATGACAATGGCATGCAGTCAGTAACGGTAATCTGTGCTCTGTTTTTTGGAATGCTGGCTTTGTGTGGAACTCCTTCATAAGCTGTAGCCCTTTAACATAGGTTCGAGATTACCTGCTAAGCAGAGGATCCTTGACTCTTGAAGAGTAGTTTTAAATCGGGCATTCTTGACTGAAGCTGGCTGTGCAGGACCCAGGTTTGAGACACATTGTAAGAAAGAGGCATTTCTGGTGCTTTCACAGAGCAGCACTAGACGCTATTGTTAAAGGAACAGAGTTTTTGCTCCATTATGTGAACAGGTATAATTGGATGACTTTATGCAGCTGGCTGGTGCAGTTTCCTCAGTACTTAAACTAGAGTGAAATTCACTCCAGACCCTTCCTCTACTCTTAATGTGCACTGAATATTTGTTAAAAATATACTTGCATCTATTTAACTCTGTTTATAAGAGTGCATGAAAAATTGTTATCAGCTTGTCCTGGATAAAAAGGTAGGTTATCAGTTATGCTTCGATTGCTTTTCTTAACTTGTCCTCCTTTCTCTGTTAGAGAATTTGTGGTCAGGAGAAGTCTGATAAGGAATTAGACATTCAAATATCTGCATGACTTTGATTCTGTTCTCGTTACGCCAATGTAACGCCATTCATTTCTATGGAATTACTCCGGATTTATGCAGCTATAAGTGAGAGACCCTCTGTGTCTAGGGCCTGATGAAATCCATGCTGATGAGAACATGGATGGAATCACAAAATCAAACAATATAGTAGAATCTAGAGCTGTAAAAAAAAAAAAACATATCTAGCGCAATACAAAAAAATACAGCTGTCTTGTTGCGGCCCTGGGGCTGGAGGAGCTCTGTCTGTCCCGGCTGGGGCCCTGGGGCCGGAGGAGCTTTCTGGCCCTGTCCACTTGAGGTGGGGATCCAGGAATGCGGTTTACTATTGCCCGAGATTCACTATTGCGAAGAGCATTATAGTGAAGGTGTACTGTATATGCATTTTCGCCCTTCTCAGCCACTGTAGATTAACTGATCATTGCTTAGAGACATCGCCTGGGACTGCTCGTGCAGTTCCCCCCCATGGTTCACTAGGTGGTTTAAACACATCTACAAGGCATTCGCCTACTGGAACGTGCTCATCCAGAAAGCTAAGAAATGACAAGCTGACACCAAAGTTAAGAGCTAGTCCATTCCCTAATGACGTCTATAGTCAGGCGGTAGGATGTGCAGCAAATGCTGTCAACATACATTAGGCCGTGGTGGTGGGAGCCGAGCATGCCTGAGGGAAGGAGATGAGTCCTGCACTTGGCTGTTGTTATTCAAAGTGGGGCCCGCTGGAGGCGGGGTGGGTGGAAGAAAAACTGAGCTATCCTCGGACAGGAAATGTTCCATACCAACAAAACAGGCTGAGTTCTTATTTACGCACCCGGCTTCAAAGTCACTGGTTGTAGAGGCAGTAAACCAAAGGGGAAAACAGTACCAGCCAAAAACCACCCCTATGACAAAGACTGGAAAAGACTTGACCTCTTTGGATGCAAAGCCTATTCCTCGGCCTCACTGCAATTTTGTATAGCAAACTACTCAGCTTTGTTGGTGAAATACACTTACAGCTTGTTTAATAAAATGTCATCTTTTACTGACCAGATGCCGGAGGAGTCAAAGGAGCAATACTGAGCTAACATTGTGGAGGGCTCCTGAATTGTCAGAACAACCCTGCAGGCCTCCCTCGATTTCACTGACACAACAGCGCGGTCTGTCACCTCGTCCATGGTCATGCGTCCAGCATCCTGGCTCCACCTCTCTGGATTTCCTAGGGAAGTACAAGCCACAGTTGAGGACCTGCCCTTCGAGGGCCAAAAACTATTTGCTGAAAGCACAGATGCATCTCTACAGACCTTAAAGGACTCGAGAACCACCTTGAAGGCTTTGGGTATTTACGTCCCCCCAAATAAGAAGAAACAGGACAGATTTGACACTAAAAAATTCTGTCCTATTCCATACTTCCAACCCCAGAGACACTATGATCAATGCTGCAAACAAAAACAATCGAGATGCAGGCAGAACCAAGGTCAACCTGCCACGTCTCAACTTTCAACCTCAAGTCAATTGTTTTGAAATATTGGTCAAGGGCTCGAGAGCTCTATGTTCTCCCATTTCGGACTATCAGATGACCTCCAGTCCATTTGGAGACCACCTGCTACCACACTACCCAGTCTGAAACATCATTACTACAGAGAAGTGGGTTCTGAATATCCTCCAGAAGGGTTACTCTATCCGATTTACTTCTACCGCCCTACCCACACACCTTCCCCGTCCCTCTTCAGGGACCCTTTTAATGAGTTACTCCATGGCTAACGGGGCTGGATAATGACTACTCTGAGGAAGTTAAAGACATTCTCTTGAATAGCTGCAGGCCCAGCACATGGAAAACATACACTCAGAAGTGGGTATGATTCTGCACCTGGTGTGAGGCTAATCACCTGTGCCTCATTCCGCTCCTCAACCCAGGGTCCTGGACTATATACTAGGCCATAATAAAATTGGACCTCTCCAACAGTTTCATAAAGGTCCACCAAGCCACAATCACCTCACTGCACAGTAAGGTAGACGGAACCATCATCTTTGCTCACCCAACTAAGCATTTCCCAAAGGACATGACTGACATCTACCCACCTCTGAAAGACCCTACTCTTCTGTGGGACCTTAACCTCATGCTTTGCACCCTCATGGGGAAATGATTCGAACCCCTAGTGACCTGCTCATTGCTACACATATCGAGGAAGGTCGCCTTCCCTATTACTATCGCTTCAGCAAGAAGAGTAGCAGACTTAGGTGCCCTAATGGCACACGCATCTTATGCCACATTCCATAAAGACAAAGTGAGCCTATGACCCGACTCTAAATTTATACCCAAAGTAGCCTTCACATTTCATTTAAACCAACCCATATACTTACCTGTGTTTTTTCCAAAACCCCGCGCCAATGCCGGGGAGACATCTCCTCTTCACATGCTCGACATCCGTAGAGCTCTGCCCTTCTACCTAGAAAAAACAAAGACATTTAGAAAGTCGTCATGTCTCTTTCTATCTATCACAGAACAATCAAAGGGTGAGGCCATCTCTAAACAAAGACTCTCTAAGTGGATTTCTGGCTGTATCCACCTGTGTTACCACCAGAGCAATATCCGGGCTCCATCAGGAGTTCATATGCACTTCACCAGAGCTCTGTCCACGGCAATAGTGTTTCTCAATAATGTAATAACATACCCATTATAGACATTTTCAGGGCAGCTGCCTAGGCCTTAGCTCACACTTTTATCAAACACGGTGCGCTGGAACAACATTCCGCTGCCGACACTCAGTTCGGACTCTCGGCATCATCCACCATTAACAAAGCTACTCCAAAGCCCTCTCCCCATCGAAGGACACTCCTAGAAGAAGAGAATGTTACTTACCTTGTGCAGTAACTGAGGTTCTTTGAGGAACGTCCTGTGGGTGCTCCACTTTAGTTGACTGTGGAGAAGTGCCCCTCAGAGTTTCACACTGATTCTCTGGGGTAGAGAAGGAACCAAGGGACGGTTGGCTGTGCACGCTAGGTAACTGCTCAGAGTGGTGCGAGACGGCTGCCGTGCTTGCATGGCCAACCGAGGCACTGCTACTACAGATCTCTGATTACTAGCACAGCGCGCCATGCCCCCTAAAATGGAGAACCCACAGGGACAGCCTTCTCAAAGAACCTCAGTTACTGCACAAGGTGAGTAACCTTCTTTTTTATGTTTAGTTCATTTTTTAATTATTCAAATATGAATTTAGTTACTTTGACACTGTAAGAGGCTTACTTCTGTTAACTTCTTGGATGATTGATCAGCAGTGTCAGTTTGCTCATATTATCGAGTAACATGCCCAAAGTAAAAATTGATTTAAAATGTGTTACTTTTACTGCGTACTGTATATCTGCAGGATGTTTTGTATAAATTGTAGGATTGTTTTTGTAAAACCAATTTTTCCCATTGCAATTCAGTTCTGAATATTTCTGTGCATTTATAGTAAGGCTACTTAATTGTTGTCAATGTAGCATACAATTTTTATTTAAAAAAATTAAGATGGATTTTTTTGTAAATGGAAAAAAAAATCAGAAAATAATAAATCTGAAACCCCACAATAATAAAACGGCTTTCATAGAGCTCTCTGTCTACAAGGAAAGAATATGTTAGGGTGAAATCCTTGCTCCACTGATGCTCCAGTTGGCCCTTAGTACCGACAAAGATGGATTGACCCGTTACCATGCAAATTCTTTTTATTTGATTCCTTACATTGGCCATAGATATTAGCACTGAGGGTACGTCTATATTGCATTGTAGCCCAGGTTTGAACTCAGGCTCAAGCCTAACCCTTCTGTCTGCACACAAACCGTGCTAACCTAGGGCTCGGACACAGGGTCCGAGGAAGAGTCAGAGCCTGAGTCAAGCCGGGACTCAGGGTTCAAGCCCTATTGCTTTGCAGTGTAGACACAGCCCCACTGGGCTTGTGCTCTGGCCATCCGCCAAAAGTATTCCACATCGCACAGGAGACTTTCTTTGTCCTTTGGACAGTCAGGTTTTCCCAGACTGCATCACAAAGAGCTAGAGCAGTCCCATTTGGGGAGGGTGCTAGGAAGTCTGGGATATGGATGGTTGGTCTCAGGTCTGCATAAGGCAGTGTAGACACTGGAGCCCCAGGCTGGGACCCACGGTTCAACAATTCCTAACCTGGGATTACAAATGAGTGCAGAGGCTTAAACCCTAAATTAAAAAAAACAGAGTCTGCTAACTCGGGTTTTCCTAACCCAGAGCGTACCCTGCCGTATACACCCTATGTTGCATTTTCTGCTTATATATATACGTTGAGAAATTTTCTCATACACATTTTGAAGAATTGCAACTTTCAGAAAGAACTAATGAGTCGAAATCTGGTATTGGAATTTCCAAAACAAACGTGGTGGTCATGTTTTAGCCGTGTGATTAGTACTCAGGGCCGGTGCAACCATTTAGGCAGACTAGGCGGTTGCCTAGGGCGCCAAGATTTGGGGGCGCCAAAAAGCGGCACCCCCAATTTTTTTTTTAAATGGTTGAGCAGCTGCTGCTGCTGGGACAGAGAGGGAGTCTGAGCTGCTGGCAGCAGCGGCAGCCGGCAGACCAGGGTGTCCCCTGGGTGAGGGTGCTGCCGCGCCAGCCGGCAGGCCAGGGCCACCTCTGGGTCAGGGCGCCGCCGTGCCAGCCGGGCAACCCAGGGGTCCCCTGGGTCAGGGCACTGCTGCGGCAGCCGGCAGCCCAGGGGCCCCCCTGGTTCAGCGGGCCGCGACGGCAGCAGCAGCGCACAGCACTAGGCCCCCCCGGGTCAGATGCGCCCGCCGCGGCAGCGAAAGCCCAGGGCCCCCCGGGGTCAGTGCGCGCTGCCGCGGCAGCCAGGAGCCCAGGCCGTTCTGGCTACTTCGTTGTTACCTTGCCGCGGCAGCCAGCAGCCAGGGCGTCCCTGGGTCAGCGCGCCGCCGTGCCGCCGCAGCCCAGGGGCCCTTGGGTCAGCGTGCCGCCTCAGCAGCCGGCAGCCACAGGGCATCCCTTGGGTCAGTGCGCGCCGCCGCGCAGTGACAGCCCACGGGGTCCCCTGGGTCAGGGCGGCCGCCGTGGCAGCGGCAGCCCAGGGCCCCCCTGGGTCAGGTGCCGCCAGCAGAGCACCTAAGAGGTTCGGGTGGCCTGCGGCACCGTCTGACCCAGGGAATCCTGGCTGCGGCAGAGGCTCAGAATCCCTCTCCCTCCCAGAGCAGGGCTCCAGCCTATGCATTTTTCTCGTTGTGGCAGGGGTGCCAGCGGCTGGGCAGAGCTGCGCAACTCTGCTTAGGGCACGGCAGGAGCCCTGCGAGGGCAGTGCAACACCAGGCTTCTGGAGGAAAGTGGGGCTGCCCCCTGTCACGCTCCACGTCAGCCCAGCGAGGGGCACGGAGAAGAAAAGAGCCTCAGCGGTGGTTCGGTGGGAGGCGGAAGAAAAAGAGACCCGGATGCCATGCGTGGTAAGGTAAGAAGTAAGTTCCCCACAGCTGGCCTCAGATGCTGTGCTCCTGCTCCTTGGTCCTTGGTGGTCCCTGCTCCTGCTCCCCTTGCTCCTGGAGAGAACAGCAGCCTGCAGAGCTGAGCTGCCCCATGTGCCCAGGCACCCTCCTGACCCATCCTGCCCACAGCCCTGACCCCAGTCCAGTAGCCAGTCCCTTGATCTGGAAACCCCCTCGACCCATCCCCCGCAGCCTGACCCCCAGCTCCGAGCCCAGTCCCTCTGAGCTGGAAACCCCCTCACCCCATCCCCCCGCAAGCCCTGACCCCAGCACCGAGCCACGTCCCTCTGAGCTGGAAACCCCTCACCCATCCTCCCCACAGCCCTGACCCCCTGCTGACAGATAGTTTCCCTAACACTTATTCTCTCTTCGCCTTCGTCCCAGTTTCAGTGGCAGTGGTAACAAAGCTTCTCGAAGCTCAAGTTGATAAAACATACATGCGAACATCAATGTTGCAACAGACTTGTTGGCTATCTACCTTGTCACTAGAATGACATTACTCACAGCTGACTTGGAGGAACTTGTTTGTAAATTGCTAAACTCTCAAGCGCGGAAACATAAATTCTAAATATAACATGTTACTCTGTGACGGTAGTTGTGATAAAGTATGTGATTTGGCGGGGGGGGGGCAGCAAGATGGAAGTTTCGCCTAGGCGCATAAATACCTTGCACCGGCTGCTAGTACTAATGTTCAGTTATTCTGATGGAACGAACTCTTGCGTCTTGAAGCGCAGGTCTGGGAGGTAGTATAGAGCCGGTTCAGTGACAGACCTTGGAGCGTCATCAGGCGCTCTGTGAACTCCCTCCGAGGAGTATCAGTAGGGTAAATTGGTGTTTGTGGAGGTGCAGAGGTGGGACAATACTCTGTAGCTAGATAGGCAGGGGCCGTGAAGCTGGACTCTGTAATGTGTATTTTTTCACAGACCTCCTGTGTAACATTAAGTAGCTCATTGCTTCCTATCTGTAAATGAGAGGAGAGAACATTTACATGCCTCATGTGGGGCAGGGTGTATTTCATTAAGAAATATGATCTACTGCATCGTCTGTTGAGACCCTTGGATAGAGGGTGCTGTATAAGGCAAGAAATTATTATTTTTTGTGCTACAAGATATAATTAAAATGTTGTTCTTGATGCTAAAATATACACAACTTGCAGTGACCTCTGCAGATTGAGGTCTTGATGTGAGTTTTTAAATATTCTTCTTGCAGGGGATGTTGGATGGGATGGGAACTGAGTTCCTGCAGAGAATCTTCTTGGGTGCTGGCTGGTGAGTCTTGCCACATGCCTCAGGTTTAGCTGATCGCCATATTTGGGGTCGGAAGGAATTTTCCTCCAGGGCGATTGGCAAGAGCCCTGGAGGTTTTCGCCTTCCTCTGCAGCGGGGGGCATGGGTCGCTGCTGGTGATTTCCCGCAGCTTGAGGTCTTCAAATCTCAATTTTGACGATTTTCAATTACTCAGTCATGGGTTCGGGGTTGTTATAAATGTAGTATGGGTAGGGTTTTGTGGCCTGCCTTGTGCAGGAGGTCAGACTAGATGATCATATTGGTCCCTTCTGACCTATGAGTCTATGAGTCTATGAGTCTAAGTTTCACATGACATAGCTTTCCTTTGTAGAAGAACACTCTAATTATATGTGAAAACATGGTCATCATGAATAACTGGAACAGACAGGTAGAATCCTTTGTACATGAAACTTGACTAGCAGAGTCTATCTGTGAACATGGCTGTAGATAAATGTCAAGTCACCCCGGCATTATATGCTGCTAGGGGCACATTATTTTACGTCTCAAGCAGCGCAGCGCAGCAGAGCAGCTTTTTTTTTTTTAACTTACTCATAAGCGTCAAACCAGTTTAGAGCCACTTACTGAAATTTCTGGTTTGCATCCATTTCAAATAAAAAGTCATCCTTTTTGTGGGACTTTAAAATGTTCAATCACCCCGTTCTTCTCCCTCTTGCCCGTTAGGTTTCTTTACACTGCAGCGATACTGTTAATCATTGTTTTAGTAAGGAATTGATTGGTTAGATTTATAAGGACATATTCAAGGTCATTAAGTACAAAAATTGACCTGTGATGGTGCTGACATGGGCAGTTTGACCTACTGGTTGGAGCAGTAGTTGGGAACCAGGCTGGTTCAGATACTGGGAGATCAGAGTCTGAGACAGGATTGATCTCTGACCTATGACCCTGTGTCATGTCTTGAGGATGATTTTATGCTTGCTGGAGTTAGTGATATTTATAGGAGTATTAGATTGACGGGTATATTGCTTATTAGCTTGGAATATGCCCAGGGGGGCAAATAAATGAACATAAGTAAATCGATTATTATTAAACTTGCTGTAGTTAAGAGCCTGTTATATTAAGTTAAGGCTTCGTGGGAGCAGTTATATTGAAGACTGAAGTGTAGCCAAAATGAGAGACACCTAAGGAGATAATCTCAGGTTAGGTATTTTGCACTCTCCTTTTGAGACACAATCAAGTAATCACGAACTGGTATAGTACACAGAGAATTCTGCAAGAAGGGAGATATAGGGGGCTTTTGCAGTTAGGTATCTAAGCAGGTAGACTGTATCTATGTATAGGAATTATTAAGAAATGATGCAAATCATGACTATTAATACTTGATGCTTAATTATGGACACTTCAAAGGCCACATATGGTTAGGGGCAGCATAGGAAGGTTGTCTGGTGCCAACTGTAATGGGATTTCTCAGCCTGAAAGGGCATGGACTAACAGGTCCTCTCCCATCTGGTGTGCTACTTTCATAGCCAGTAACCATGGCTGAGAACGAAGTTTAAGGGACAAAAGGTGACTAGATGACTCCTCTCTCCCCGAAAACCCTTACTTTTTATTTGAATTCTAGAGTAAAATGGATGCTGTGGTGATGGGTGAAGTACCTTTCATGGAAAAAAAAATATTTTGGTCCTAAAAAATGCACTCTAATTTTAATGGGAGCGGGGAGAGGAGAAGTTTTTACTTGCAGTTGGGCCTTAACCCAATCTCTAAATCTGTGCTCCCAGAACTTGGATTCGTTCATTCTAATGACATCTTGTTTGCTCTGCTTGGATACCTAAATACTTACAGTACCTGTGCGGTTTGAGTCACACAGTTGTTATTTGCACAAGGAAATCCAAGTTTTGAGTGCGCTCTTTTGGAGGCTGCTTTATGGAAGTGTAGCCCTTGACAAACACAAACAATAATGGCAAAAGCAAGGAAAGATTTCCACCTTTCCTCTTTGGGTCTACACGTTATCCTTCTGGGTCCCAGCAGAGGTGATGCGAGGCTAGGCACGCTGTAGGTCTTGGTAACATTTGTTCATGCTGGCGCAGTGGTGTCTTTAAGGTTAAAGGCTCTGGGCAAAGTGTTTGCAGAAGCTCCTAAAGGGGAAGAGACTGTCAGTCTGAATAAATATTAAAATAGCGAAGGGGAGAAAGTGCTGCAATTTATAGAACCCTTGGGGTTGTGCCAGGATCCGTATGTTTAAATTTGATCGTGCTTTAAAAAAATCCTTTTTGGGGGCATCAGAGTGTGTTGAATGTCGGAGCAACATGTGGCCATGAGGATTCATTCTGGTTCTCTTTCCTGTGGAGGGGTTGTTAGCAGGAAGCGCTGCAAGTAGGGGTGAGCTGAGCTGCTTTGGAAAAGCTCAGTTCCATGTGAGAGAGAGAGAGGGAAAGGTGAACCCAGCATTTTGTTGTGCCACCTCAGAGTACTCTCCTTCTCCCCTTCTACCACTGTGTTAGCAATACATATTGTACGTTGGGGCTGGCGAAGGGGCTTTTCCTCTGTTTCCTTGTTATGACCCTGCACTGTCACAAGTAGTGATGTCTTTCACAATGGCTCACTGCTGGTGCAGTGTGGGGGAATGCCCATGTTTAAAGCTGACCTCTGATCCCTCGTCTGAGGTGGGTTAGGGTTTTGCTCTTAATGTAAAGTAAAATGTGTACCCAGAATGCTCTTCTTTCCTCTGTTCAGCAGGTGACCCAGGGTCTGAACCCTGGGGTCAGATCTGAACTTATGGGCCTGCTTGTGTGTCCAGTGAGTTTGTGTCTGTCCCTAATGTGAGGTTTTACTCTGAAAAGTGGCTGTATAAAAATGTTGACGTAGGGATCCGCATTCATTGACTCCCAGCGATTTCTGTGCTTGGTTCACAAGTAAAAAGATGTTTCTAATTGCTCACCCCGTGGACTCAGCTGGGGCTTTGATGGTCCCAGTAGGTTTTTTCCAGCTCATGCATCGTCACTGGGCCTCTTATTTGTTTGTTTTGTTCTTTCCCCACCTGTGCTGCATGTGGAGTAGTGTTGGTAGGTCATATGCAGCTGGAACTGTGTGCCTCCCTGCCCCACTCCCGGTTGGGAAACCATTGCTCTTAACACCATAGAATTGTGGGCACCAACTGATGGTGAACAGGGTAGCAGGAAATGTCGTCAGGACTAAAATGAACACACATAAGTGCTGCGGGTCAGAGAGAAGGTCAAGCAGGTTTTGGTGCTGAAGTTAAACTTCCGTGCTTTCTGGGCCAGTTTCTCATGCCTACTCAGTGATTGACCCAGAATCACAGACACATGACTGAGAATTTGATCTTGTATGTTTTATTTCAGGGAAGAAAGTTTCCTGCATTTCCACGGTAGCTGTGGGGCTGAGCCTGCAGCGTGCTGGGGGGCTGTTAACCTGAGTTCAGTCAGATGATACAGGGTCAGGGTGGCATTTTCAAAGGCACATATGCAAGTGGGGTGTCTAATTGCCATTCGAGTTTGGTGCCTTGCTCTCTTAGGCATCTGTGAATAAACCGACTGTCGCTCCCCAACAGATTTGTAATTTTATTGTAATCGTTTTTTCTTCTTACATTTTAAAGGGACGCCCTCAAAATAGGAGTTATTTAGTAAAACCTGCCCTTGCTGTCCCTGTCAGCGGTAGCACCCTAGATTCTTAAACGCACAATACATTTATAATCTGGTTCATAGTTCACTTTGGATGCCATTTGCCAGTTCTGCTCGTGCCTGCACTGTGATCCCAGACTAGTTGCTCCAATATCCTGGCAGTCAGTGTGGAATAGGAACCTGGGAAGGCACTTTTGACTTCTGTACCATGTGTTCATATGTGAGATTTACAACTCCTCTGTTTTCATTTAATTAAAAGGTAATTATGTAAAGAATACAGTTTTGTTTGGAGTTTATAAACACCAGTTAAAAAAAAACACTAAAAATTGGACCTAAAGAAATTGGCAGTTTCCCTTTAAGGGTATTTGCAGTTTTAGCTTTCCATGCTGGTGAAAGATGCAAATCTATGGAGGGAGAGAGTATCTGCAAATTCCTCTGGCGGCAGTTTTTGTATGTGCGGAAAAGATAACATTTCAATTGAACTTTGTTTATGTGCCAGTTAAAAGTGAGGTATTTCTCTTGGCAAATCAAACGTCAGATCAGTAACCTTTCACTCTCTCTGTCTCTCTCTTTCACACACAGTTTTATCTCTACTGTGTATGGAATTTTTTAAAAAATGAATTAGGCATTAATCAAGCAGTGATGGTTCAATATACTGACTGCATGGAAAGGTGAAAGCAGTAAATATTTTAAAGTTCCATTGAAACAAGCTGGCTAAGGAAACACAGGATATAATGCAATTTTTCTGCATCTAACGTGTGATGATAAGCTTTAGATTTTTTGTGCACCTTGAAGACAGCAATAAATTCATATAGAGAAAGTTGAAAATGCCGTGTGCTTTAAAAAATAAATCACGCTTACACACCACTGCTGTGTTTTCAAAATATTTGTATAGGAGAAGGCTTTTGTTCTCTACTGAGGGAAACAAAGCCTTTGTTCAGAGCCCTGTAGAAAGAGGATCAGTGTGAGCCCCGATGTAATTCTGAATGAGAGGTCTTGTTGAGTTGGATTGCTTTCCTGCAAGTTATTGCAGTTTATTATAGCACAGGTTCTGTCTTACTCATATTGATAAGTACCTTACATGGTGAGTTGTCCCCGGAACGGTGGGCTAGATTCTCCCACCCTTATGCACTCTGAATAAAATCTTACTTTGGGATTTGTCCCACTTATTTCAGTAGGACTTCCCCCATGTAAGGTTATTAATAATAGTAATTAATATCTAGCTCTGATTGTCCATAGATCTCAAAGTGCTTTACAAAGGAAGTCAGTACCATTATCCCCATTTTATAGATGGGAAAACTGGGGCACAGAGAGGGAAGTGATTTCCCCAAGGTTATCCAGTGAAGCAGTTGCAGAAATTGAACCTAGGTCTCCAGAGTCCCAGTCCAGTGCCTTATCTACTAGGCCCCACTGCCTCCCCATTGGTGGGTAAGAGTGGTCCAAATGTGGCCGTAACTGTGTCAAATGAGAAGCCTGATATTTGTCACTGCATTTTATACTTGGGACACACTGTTCACAGGATAGGCTTAGAGGGTGCTTTGGACCTGGGTTTTAAAGCTGGCTTTTGATTTTTTGTGCTCTTAGTTTTGTACCTGCAGTTATTGGTGCAAATAATGACGTACAGACATCTACCTGATTGCACCATAGTCTACATAACTATTTACGTATTTACATGGCATAATTTGTGCCCAAGATTAATTGTAACAGCAGTTATTAGCTTATGCAACATTGCAGGCACAAAATAGGAAGCGGAGTTGAGTCTTTTAAAAAACAAGTCCTTTATGTTCTCTCACTTTGTTGGTTAGCTTAAGAATTATGATCACACTGAAGATTTCTTGGGCTTTGCTACTGCAACTCATGGATTAATCCTCTGATATGGAACAGGGTACCTGGGTGCAGATTTTTGGACTTAGTTTCTGAGTCATAGGTTATGGCAGGATGTCCAATAGGATCACTGCATTGCTTGCTGTGGCAGCATTTTTCTATAGCAGATTTATTGGTTTTCTTAAGTGTCTGTGGCAAACGGTGCAGTCTGAAGGGGAGTAGACTCTTATTCAGGTGTGTGCATTCCTGCTGATAAGGAGTAAGGGGAATTAAACTGAAATTCTGGCGAGAATCCTTACCTTATTTTCCTCTCGTCTTATGAATCAACATGATATAAAACAAACATGAAATGTTACAGCTCGCTGAAGGCTGCTTAGCGCTCTGCCTGCATAAAGTCACTGCAGCTTTGCATTACAAGGCATGGCAAAGTATGATGTGATACTTATCATAGAATGTTTCAAATATATTAATTTAGTAATGCTAAGATAATGATTTTTGCTTTAATAAACTAATATTCAAAAATGTGTAACTGTAATTAACCTGTAATAAACAAAGTGATTTTGCACAGAGATGGGTGAGCGGGTTTGGTTAAAAGAAGAATGTGGAAAGGTTCTGAAAGGTAACCTCTGGATGTTTGATTTTTAGTGTAGGAACAAGCAGGGCATGTTTCAAAACACATAAGGAAAAGTCCCAGAGAGCACTGGCGATTGAACTGTATCTGAGATATTCTCCAATATAACAACAGTACTTGGCATTTACGTAGCACTCTTCGTTGTTGTTGTTATGATGTGGTATTTGTGTAGTGCCATAAGTGTACACAACACATTGCATATCTAGAACAAGACCTGTTCTGTGCCCTGAGGTGCTTGAAATCTAAGTCAGACTGGGAAGGAGATCATGAATGGTAGGGATGCAGAGAGATTACTGGTGAGGAGAACAATGCAGGATGGATTCAGGGAGAAAGTGGGGTTTAAGAAGAAAAGCTTTGTAGGAGGAGGAAGATGGCAGTTAGCAAGAATGCCAGCTGGGAAATGTATTCACAAATGTATCCTCAAAATCCAGTTTGGGATTAGTTTGCCCAATCTGTGTGCTCTTGTTGGGTTTTTTGTACAGACACTTGGCTGGCAGCTTTCTGAGATGGGCTGGTGGCGAGATTAATAGTGAGACCGCAAAATCGACATGGCCAACAAATCAGTGGCTGCTCTGCCCCCTATTTCAAGGAATAACATCCCAAACTACAGCAAAGCAGGAAATCAAAGGGTAACGGTCACCTGGTCATGAACCCTGAAATCAGCCATGGTGTAATAATCAACGAAGGTGAGGTTACCAAGGGTAAAGATATGGAACCTGTCTTCAGATGTTCATAGGCAAATTGAGAATAAAGGGACATGAAGTCTACATTGAGGCTGGAGTCTGCCAATATCACTCATGTTGAGTAGCAAATTCCTACACAAGTCGCCCCATTCATTTCCAGGAGTAAGGCACTACTCCAGTAAGGGAAGCAGAATCTGCTAAATAAAGAGGCATCAGCTGAGCTACATGACCTAGATTAAAGCACTGATATTAAGAGAGGCCTAAAGACCTTTTAGGCTTCACAGTCAGAAACTGAAAAACCTCAGATCATTGAATCCCTGCATCTCCCATATAGGAATCCCAGAGAGCTCTAAGCAGCCGGCATTAAAACAAAAGCATCTAGTTAACGAAGACCATTTTGTCTTGTTGGTTTTGTAGCTTGACGTTTTGTTGCTGACAATGAGTGTTTTCTGCCCTGACGTATGTCAGTTGTGATGCCATTTGGTCACCCTCAATTTAAATGTTTAACGAGACTTAAATATTTCATAATGTGCTGGATGCTATAAATATGCTATACCATGGAGACAGTCCTTGTACAGCATTACACAAACACAGAGTTTATTCTGCTCCAGCAGAACAGAGGGTGAGAGACTGCCTCCAGGATGGCAGTGTGCAGGGACAGATGGCCTCTTGACAGACCACTTCTGGAGCAGCAGTGCTATCGTGATAGGATCACAGTATTGCCAACTCTTGATGGTTTTGGTCAAGTGCCTCACTGTACTGGTATTTTGTTAGAGCCCCAGCTGCTGGAATGATGTTACCATCTGAGAATCTCGGCCATTTATTAAAAAAGTAAGGTGCTGGCCTTTAGTGGCTACAGAGAAAAGACTGGAAAAGGCAAATTCTTTATGTTCCAAAACATGAAGGCAAATCAAAAGAACCCTTTGTGTATTTTTGTATATCATGATTTTCTGAGATGTGACTCATGATTTTTGAACAGTTGGGGTTGGTGATAGTGGAATTATTATGGGTAGGACACCGAGAGAGGTGGACACCGAGAGAGGTGGAAAGGCCTTTTGGGAAGAGTGTCCACTCTCTTTAGTGACAAATTCCAGAGAGAGGAGAGAACCTTCTCTTTTAAAGATCTGAAGGGGGGATAATCCTCGTGCTGGTGAAGAAGGCCCCGTTGTGTAATGAAAACCTTTCACTAGATAGAGATTATTTTGGGGCATTGTCTCCTGGCTGTGAAAGTGAAAAGGGATAGACCGGGCTGTCGGGAGAACAGAGTTCTCCAAACAGCACGGGACTCCAGCTGCATAGTGAAGCTTCTCCTCCTCATTTCTGCTCTTTTGTTCACCATAGAGGTTTAAAAAGTTAAACCCAATACTGGATTTTATGCGGGGGAGAGACTTTTTAAAAAAAGGCTTACAATAAATATATCCGCAATAAAGCTCTCGTAGGGCTTGATTCTGTCACTCGTACTCGTGTTCAGTAGGACCTTACTCAAGTAATGTCGGTGAAACGAATGGGACTAATTGCAGAATAACGTGCTTCCCAATGGAGAAAACTTTTTCCCTGAGCAGAGATGCCAGCAAATGGTACTTGAGTGGAGCATGCTATTATCCAAGCCCTCCTGAGAATTTAACTAACTTTTAAGTGAAATGATTCTGTAGAATGTCTCCTCAAACTACGAAAGTGACACTTGAAAATAGCGCAGTGGGCTCACGCAAATGTTCTTCAGCTGGTGTCAGTATTCCCCCATTCTTTCAAATCAGTAAAAACTTGACAATCAGCAGGCATGTTGTTTGTGCACCCGCTGTCCTTAGAAGTGCCTTTATGACGCTGGACATTTTATAGTTAAATGAAACATGCTTTCAACACGGTACTTGTTTACAGTGATCTCCATAGGTAGGACAGCTCAAGCCTTTGCTGCTAATTTCATGTACAAATACTCTGTTCTTCACACATGTGATATTCTGCAACTGGCATCCAAGAGATCTCTTGAGTAGACAGCTATCTCTCAGCTATGTAGGCTTGTAAATGACTTTCTAGGGAGTTTCTGCAGTTTCAGACGGAAAAGGGCAAATTTTGAGTTTTCCCCTGTCATTTTCACTGCAGACTGTCTCCCTCAGAAGACATCTAAAAAAGTGAGCTGCCCTGAGTAGTCTGTGCTATTCCTGCTGTAGGCTAGCATCCTTCTGGGACTAGCTATCCCACTGCCCTTTCCCATCTAACTTGACTTTTGCAAAGTGATCTGTTTCACAGAGATTTGTTTTGTCTTCGGAAAGAGTGCATTCTTGCAGAACTTGTGCTCGAGCTGTATTTGAGGATTAAAGAATCACACTAATCATTGCCTAGTATTAAGAAAACCACAGTCTGCTCCTTTTGTCTGAATTAGCCTCTTCAGTTTTATCCCTCAGTTAGCAAGGGGAGAAAAATGGTCTGTCAGGAAAACAGGACTATGGCTGCGTCACTCTTTCCCCGTCCGTCTACTTGTAAGTAACCTTTTGCTGTTGCTAAAAATCAATCATTGGCTCACAGCATGTGTATAAAGCTACTGGCAAAGAATTTTTAGATGGATCATAGATCAACAAAGACATCAGCATGGAGTTGTTACAAGCTCTTGTCTACAGCAAAAAGCTAAAACAAACACAGTACTAACCAATCCATTCCATTTGTTTTTGTTAATTCCTTTTAAAGTGGCAAGATCACGTCTATACTCCAGGTTTTCCATTTTGTATCTTGATGATACTAACTCACAAATTTTTTTTTAAGCTGAACCCTCAAGGTATCTATTGAGCTAAATCTTCAAGTGGTGACGGGTCCAGCCCAGAGGCGGGATGATAAGAATTCTTTCTCTTTTATTTTGCTGGAGTGTCTTTTTCTCCCATAAACCGTTTATCTTCCTCCTTTAGCTATGGCTGCCATAGTTATGCTCCTCCATTAAACTAGGTGAGGTGTAATTAGGCTTTTCTGAAACTGATGTTAATGTCACATCTTGGCTTGGTTGGCACAATATAGTGTGTAGAGAAGCAAATATCTATTTGCTCGCTTGATGCTCAAAATAAATATACCTCTTTTTCTATGAGACCGAACTCCAGTAGCCGAAGAAAGAAGAAATAGGAGGCTACGTTCTGAACCTGGCTCTCCTGCACAGCTGCTGTGCCATCTAGTCCTTTATTGACTTATTTATAAAACTGTCTTCCCTAATCTTGATCGCCGTCCTGTCAGTTTCTTCCCTTGCTATAGAAGATGGACAGCTGCTTTTATTTGCAAATGATTAGTTGCACCTAATCCATGAGAACGGAGAGATGGCGCAGGCCAATTAGTGCACCCAGTCCCTCTCCCACGGTACCATTGTTCCCTCTGACACACTTTTCTCAGGAGCGACCCGTCTGCTGTGGTCTGCACTACGCCTTCGCAGGTGTTGTACACTTACTGACTATCTCACTACCGGAATATTTTTCCCCTGATATCAGGGCCGGCTCCAGGCACCAGCTCAGCAAGCAGGTGCTTGGGGGGGCCAAGGGGAAGGGGCGGCACGTCGGGCTCTTCGGCAGCAATTCGGCAGCGGGTCCCTCTCGGAGGGAAGGACCTGCCGCCAAATTGCCGCTGAAGAAGAAAGTGGCGTGATGGAGCTAGCGCTGATCGTGAGCGTGGCTTTTTTTTTTTTTCCAGCCTACACTTCCCTTTTCTTAATTGAATCCCCTTAACTCCCATACGCACCATGTACTGCACACACGCACCGTTGGCATTAGTACCAGTCGCATGTTTATACGCTCTTATCATATCCCATAAGTCACCACTTCCCAAGCTGTTTGTGTTTAGCTCCTTTAATCTTTCCTCATAACTCAGTCCCTTCAGCCCGTTCATCACTGTTGTTGATCTTCTCTGAACCCTTGTTTGTCAGTATCTTTCTGGTGATGTAGGGCCCCGATCTGAATGCAGCATACTGCGTTCTTGAGGCCAGGTCTTATTCCTAGTAACACTGAGGGAAATCTGAAGAAAATCCCTGGAAATCAGCTGAGCAACTTCACCCCTACACTGGTATAAGAGATTAGATACTAGGTCTGGGACTCCACTGTTCTTGATTCATGAGATCCCTTTGAACGGCTCTTTGGCCTGTACTCCTGTTTCTTCTCCTCCCCTGCTGGCAGCACTGATGCTGCCATGCCGCAGGGCTTGTTGCAAAGACTGGGTGAGATCCTCAGCTGGTGTAGCCTGGCAGAGCTCTAAGGGCTTCAGTGAAGCTGTGCTGATTTACACCAGGATCTGGCCCATCATCTTTCAATTAGCTTAAATGTTGGTAGGCGGCAGAGGAGGTGGATTCCGAAGTCCTAGCTCCTTTTGCTGAAGAACTGATGACGTGACGTTTTGTAGGCCGTTCGATTGCTGGTCGTTGGTTAACGCAATCCACCCCCTAAGTAACCCTAGATTCAGAACTACTATACTCACAGGTTTAAAGCTGATGTTGATTGTACATAAAGCTGTTTTCTGTCTGTCCAATCTGATTAGGTTTTTATACCCTGCTCATCACCATTGTATCTGAACACCATACACCTTTCAAAAGACACACACAAGGTCTCAGTGTCTCTCCTTTCCCTCCTCATTTAACTGTACCGTGCTTGGTGTGTAGAACTCACACTTACCCTTCTTCCTGCCTCTCTCATAAGAACCAGTTTCCCTTCTGGAATGTTCTTTCACATATTGGTTTGTGCCTTTTTGCTTAGCCACTCTTGGCCGCGTATCCTGGAACCCTTTGCTGTTTTTCCTTTTGAGTCTGATGACATCTACTGTTTATAGCATAGTTAATCAAGTGTACAATTTGTGCAGCTGAACTTGAACACGAGAAGCTCATTGCTCCAGCATATTTCTGCTTTAGGCCATCTGCAACTTTTTGTACAGTGGTGTCTTTTTTTCCCCTTTGCAGAATCAAATGCCAGCCCAGCTGAGGTCACAGCTCCATCAGCAAAACAAAATACTAACCATGCTGGAGCTGTAAAGAACAGTTTAAAATAGCCTGGGCCTCCTCAGGACTTGATACCAGGGCTTGCTCTTTTAGCTCATTGCTGCTTGTTACGCAAGCCAGAGACTCCAGTCCTATTTTTCTTCATAATTATTAGCTTGAACCAGAAAGGTGCTTTGTGTGAGTTTTGAAGATAAACTTTATTAGCCTTATATGCTCATTCAAGATCATACAAGGACAGGCAGCATATATAGAGACTCCGTGACCATGTCTACACTTGGGAATTTTCCAAAAAATTCCAAATACTGCTAACGTTGGAATTTTGTCTAGAGCTTCCATGGGTGCTATCATAAAATCCTAGAAGTGTAGGATTGGAAGGAACCATGAGAGGTCATCTAGCCTGGCACCTGGCACTGAGGCAAGACCAAGTTAACCTAGACCACCTCAATAGATGTTTGTCTAACCTGTTCTTAAAAACCTCCAATGGGATTCCACAATCTTTTTTGGAAGCATATTCCAGTACTTGACTGCCCTTATAGCTAGAAATTTTTTCCTAATGTGTAACCTAAATCTCCTTCACTGACGATTGAGCTCATTACTTCTTCTCCATGTCCCCTGAAGGCAGGACAACAATTGATCATTGTCCTCTTTATAACATATTTGAAGACTGTTATTTTCTGAAGACTAACCATGCCCAGTGTTTGTAACCTTTCCTCATAGGTCAGGGTTTCTAAAACTTTCTCATTTCTGTTGCTCTCCTCGTCAGTCTCTCCAGTTTGTCTACCACTTTCCTGAAGTGTGGTGCCCAGAATTGGACACAATGCTCCAGTTGAGGCCTCACCAGTGCCGAGTAGAGTGGGACAGTTACCTCCTGTGTCTATCATACAAATTCCTGTTAATACACCCTGGAATTAGATTAGTTTTTTTCACAAGTGCATCACATTGTTGACTCTTATTCCATTTGTGATCTGCTGTAACCCCCACATCCTTGTCAGTTAATTCCCCATTTTGTGGTTGGGCACTGGATTTTTCCTTGTTAGGTGTAGAACTTTCCACTTATCTTGAATTTCATCCTGTTGAATTCAGACCAATTTTCTAGTTTGTTGAGGTCATTTTGAATTCTAATCCTGTCCTCCAAAGTGCTTGCAACCTGTCCCATGTTGGTATCATCTGCAGACATTTATTAGCATACTCTCCACTACATTATTCGAGTCATTAATGAAAATATTGAATAGTGCCAGACCCAGAACAGGCCTCTGTAGAACTCCACAAGATATGCCCTCCCAGTTTGACACTGAACCACTGATAACTATTCACTGAGTACAGTCTTTTAATCAGCTGTCCGCCCATCTTAAAGTAATGTCCCCTCAACCACATTCCCCTAGTTTCTTTATGAGAATGTCATGTGGGACTGTGTTAAAAGCCTTGCTAAAAAATCAAGATATATCACATCTACATTCCCCTCCATCTACTAGGCCAGTAACCCTGTCAGAGAAAGAAATTAGGTTGGTTTGGCCTGATTTGTTCTTGACAAGTCTTTCTGGTTATTTCTTGTAACCCTGTTACTGACCAGGTGCTTACGCACTCACTGTTTAATAATTTGTTCTGGTATCTTTCTAGGTACCGAATTTACGCTGACTGGTCTATATTTTTCTGTATCCTCTTTATTCCCCTTTTAAAATAAGTTACAATGTTTGTCCTTCTCCAGTCCTCTGGGAATCTCCCTTGTTCTCCTGGAGTTCACCAAGGTCATTGCTAACAGTTCCGAGATTGCTTCAGCTAGTTCCTTAAGTATCCTAAGATGAATTTAATCAGGCCCTGATGATTTGAATACATTTAACTAATCTAAATATTCTTTAACCTGTTCTTTCCCTATTTTGGCTTGACGACTTTCCCCCTTGTTATGTTATGTTAAGTATCTGGTCATGATTAATCTTTTTAGTGAAGACTGCATTGAAATTAGCAAAACACCTCAGCCTTCTTGATGTTGTCTGTTATTAGCTTTCCTTCCTTGTTAAGGAGAGGACCTATACTTTCCTTCATTCACTCGACTCCGTGGGTGCTCTGGGGCTGGAGCACCCATGGAAAAAAATTGGTGGGTGCTCAGCACCCACTGGCAGCTCCCTGTGACCCCGCCCTGCCCCCTGCTCCAGCTCACCTCTGCGTCCACCTCCTCTGTGATCGCGCTGCCGCGTCCTGCTTCTCCCCCCTCCCTCCCAGCGCTTGCACCGTGAAACAGCTGATTCGCGGGGCAGGGAGGGAGGGGGGAGGAGGGAGAATGTGGCGCCCTGGGGGAAGAGGTGGGGCCAGGGTGAGGATTTGGGGAAGGGATCCAATAGGGGCAAGGAGGGGGCGGAGTTAGGGAGAGGACTTTGGGGATGGGATTGGAATGGGGCGAGGCCGGGGCTGGGGGGCATGGGCACCCACCGGCGCTGGAGAAAGTTGGCACCTGTGTTCACAGCCCCAGTGCTGGGTTGTCTGACTCCTATGTTCGGTTTGGCAGTGCAGAGGCGTACACTTGAGTCACTAGTGCCTCGGTAGAGAGGTATCCGAGCTAGAAACATGTACAGACTGTTCTCCCCCATTTCAGACTGAAGGATTTCAGATAAAATGGGGACACTGCCAGATCACCCCGGCTTCTGGTTCATTTTACAAAATCAAAATCTCCTACTGGTTGCTCATCTCAGCTCTTCGGAATGTGTGGACCAATTCCCGGTAGTAGTAACTTTGGCGCTGTTATTAGCACGATTCTGTCAGCAGCCCTCTCTTCTCGAATGTAACATACTAAGAAAGGGAGGAGGAAGTGCAAAGGGAGGCTCTTGGTTTAGGCTGAACACAATTTACAAGCATCACAGAAGAAAAACTCCCAAGAAGTCAATTGTGCAAGTGCAACCACCAGCTCTTACGCCACTGATGGCCCAAGCTGACATTAACCTTGGCAGCATTACAAGGGCAATCCATATGCAGGGGTAAGTGGCTAGTGAACAATGCCCCCAGTGTGCTAGGCACAGAAGCGCTTTTCATCTGCTGGCCTGCTCATCCACTTGTTCCAGCTACTCTGTGTCGCCCACAAACAATGCAAGGAAATTCTCCCTCTCTGTTGACGTTGGAGTTCTCCAAAGTTGCTGCCATGGTGTTCTAGGGCAGGGGTGCACTATCCCAGTGGGTCTCAAGCTTTTTTACTGGTGACCCCTTTCACATCACAAGCCTCTGAGTGCAACTCCCCTAATAAATTAAACACCCCTTTAAATATATTTAACACATTATAAATGCTGGCGGCAAGCGGGGCTTGGGGTGGAGGTTGACAGCTTGTGACCCCCCATGTAATAACCTCGCGACTCCCTGAGGGGTCCCGATCCCCAGTTTGAGAACCCCTGCACTACAGGGTCTTGTTCCAAACACAGATCTGTGTCTTACATAGCTCCACTTTAAAAATAAAACAACAAAACCCAGCTCCATAGAACAACTGGTGGCATTTGATGACGTTCTGTGTGACTCAGTTGCTTTTGTCTTTTCGGCTTGCAGATTGTTTTCCCCCCACGACTGCATGAGATGTTGCAGAATGTGTCTCTAGTCTTGTTTCTTGTGACACTGCTGCAGTGGTGACAATGACAGAAGCTGTTTAAAGAGGATCAGCATACAGAAACTGTGCTAAATTAGTTTTTGTTCCGCTGTAAAACCTACCAACAGTTGTATCCTGGGTGCCCGGTGCTGCTCTCATTGAAAGTCAGTGGCAAAATTCCCATGGACTTCAGTAGGACAGGATCAGAACCCGGATCTTAATTTTTAAATACATTTTCAAGGATTAAGCTGGTGTTTATCAGTTTTTGTTCCTTTGTGGCATATGGTGTAATAAAAAGAATGCTCATGCCCTTGCTCTGTTATTGGTATTGTCATAGTGCCCAGGGCCTCTAAAGGTAGGTTAGGACCTAGTGTGCAAACAAATAACACAGACAGTCCTTCCCCGGAGAGGTCAGAGTCGGATCCACCCTTAAATGTGTGGTTTGCCAAACCTCAGCCATGGACAGGTGTGCAGTAGCCATTTGTCGAATTCTGCGCAGTCAGGTCTCTCCAGGTGCAAACTGCAGAGAAGTCAGATGGTTGGTTGAGCTACATGTGCACAGTAAAATCAGAATCTGTAACCATAGAGTTTGCCAGTAGAGTCCTTTCCAAGACAGTATGCAGCAGTGAAAGGGGTAAATGGAAATTATTCTTTATTTTTGTCAGTAGATGTTGGTAAACATTGATTGCACCGAACACATAAATTGGCAAAAGATATTTTTGTCAATATCTGCAAGTTACAGATTGGCAAAGTAAGAAAAATGCTGCTTAACAGCTTATTAGAATTTGATTTAAGAATCTTTACTTTGTATATTTTGCATATGATGCTGACAATTTGTGGTTTTACCAGTAGAGTGCTTTAACTTCTTGAATCACAGCATCTACTCTTATTAAATAATTATTGTCTGATTTCCCCCCATCCCCTGTAATTTCCTGCAACTGTGAAAATTTAAGTTGATAAAAATAAGGAAGCTTAAAAATAAACATTAGTTTATCTATTGAAATGATATTAAAAAAAATCAAATTCTGCCAAGACACTGTACGTGTCAGTGGACTCTGCTTCCCATTTGTCTCAGAGAGTAGTTTTTAATGATAGATAATAGGAAGAATATCAATAACTGAATGATGACGATTAATGCAAATACTTGTCATGTTTAAACCCACCACCTTTCATCTTTCGAAAGTGCTTTGCTCACATTAGCTAGTTAATCCTCAGTCGTTCATGGGCTTCTTTCACTTGATTTTGTGCATTATGAGTTCCCTACATATTTTTTGTTCTTTTGATGCATTGTAATTTTTTTCAAAATCATAAAGTTGCTGTAAATTTTACAGTCACTGCTGTTAGTTTATTTAATGTATTTGAAAAATCTATTTAAATAAATAGCCAGATAACATGGTTTTTTTCAATTGTATGGTCCCCCATTTTATAGCTCGGGCAAGAGAAGGCAGTGAAGCAGGAGGAGTTGTTGCAATCAGGACAAGAACTGTGGGTTTGCTGGCTTTCGGTCATATGCTCAGGCCCCACATGGGCTGGGAATAATGTTGTCTGTCTTGTGGTGGATGCGCTACCCTGGACAGGACTTGTAATTCACGAGTTTTTCTGACCAATCAAACCTATTGGAGGTAGAATTTCTTTTTTTGAAACTGTATTTGAAATCTTCCCCTGCTGCTGCTGGCATATTTGCTGAACCACCAACACCCTCTCCAAGCGTTAGAACAATTGTTAGAATTGAAACTGAAGAAACAAAAATAACCAATGTGCTGAGACAGTGACATTTTAGCCCCATTTCGTCTTCCCTCTCCTCCTGACTTGAAGGAAGATGAAAGAGAATTCCCATGCCAAACCCAGTTAACTTGTCATACTAAGCCCAGGGAGCGTTTCTCCAGTGCAATAGATCCATATTTGGAGAAACCAAAATTACAACTAAGAATTTTTTTTCCCTTTCAATTCTCTGCCATTCTTGAGGAACATACTAGGCTTTATAGAGGAATTTGTACTCCTGCTTGAAACCTTCAGAACCAGTACTCCTGTGATGCTCATTCAGCAAAATTACTCTTAGAAACAACGTGCAGACTAAAATAAATTGACACTAGGTACCACCATATGTGTTTCTTTTAGAAGATGTTCAGTGATTGTAAGCTACGAACTGTGTTGTAAAATTTGTTTGTTGATGTAGTAAAAACGGAATGATTGGTATACAATGTAGAGTGAACTTCTTCCCAGACAGCCAAACCAAGAGTTGGATTTTCCTCAATTAACTTTTGATAATATCACATGTATGCCTCTTTTCTGGTGGCATATAGTGAATTCTGGTGCCAGTTAAGGATTTTGACATGCCTGGAATGTGTAGCACTTTTCTGAAACAGTGCCAAAATATTTGATCAAAATTAATTGTCATTCCAGTTTTCTTCTTGGGTATTTTAGTGAAACAGTTCTCATTGTCATAATATTTATGCTGTCTTTCGGCCACACCACATAGAAAGTAGTATTACGCCGCTGCTCAAATCAGTGAAAAAGATTCATTTTTTTATAAGGATTCTGGACGCAGAAGTACTGGAAGGGACACATGAGTTTTTTTGCCATTGAGTGCAGAGAGAATGCATCTACAAAGGGCATAAACAGACTACATTCTTTTTTGTTGATTAGAAATAGTGTGCAAATGGCCTGTGGTTGTCTTCAAGGTCAGTCCATGCAGAGTAGACTTACACAAGGCATGCGGCATATCCTTTGCCTTTGGGAATTACCTTCCCGTGCTCTCAGAGCTTGTACATGAATCTCATAAGAAAATCTGCACATATTGAACTATATTCTTGAAGAGGTGACAATATGCAAATACTCAATTGTGTTAGCATTAAGGAGGACGTGGCAGAGCACCTGATCATATCAACAGCAGCTTATGCATAAGAGACTGTAAAATTGCTTTCCGCAGCTTGACATCTGCTTGCTGTGGGGACCGGGGCTGAGCTGACAAATGAAGGGGTTCTGAGCGGACAAAGATACAGGAATACTTCAAGGCTTTAGTAATTATATTAAAATATATTCTTCTATAGAGAATAAAAACTTCCAAGAGGGGTGGGGATGGAATTTATTTGCAATATCTATGGTGCCTTTTATTTTACTCTTCGAAATACGTGAGCACACAGGGACAAGAAATAAGGAATGCCACTCTTAAAACTGGCCACTGGTTTATGTGCAGCAAATCACAGTTCAGCACAGTGTCTCGATGTGGGGAAGGGGGACTATATTTTGTAGTGGGTTAGCTTCATTGCTAGGTACCTTTTTGTGCTGCAAAGTGCAAGTGAAGTGCTCTGATTATCCATTTGTGCAACTAGGCTTTCACACGGAGATATGGGGAATTGAAACTGTGACCAGAAATATTCTGTCTGGTTAGATTTCTGCATACCTCTCAGCTGTGCTTTTTAAATATTTTGAGTGTGAGTGTGTGTGTGTATGTGTGTGTGCAACAGAATCTCCCCAGTCCTTGTTTGCAATAGTAACTGCAAAATTCAGTCATTTGTAATTTGCCTTCCAAATGAATAAGTGAATAAATGAAATGATTCCAGGCTGCTGAATAATAATTGGTACCTTGTTCATTTATTTTGTTGGCTGTAATTTTATAGACTACTTTGTAATGAACAAGTAAACATACTATAGAATATTCTTCAGCATAATGTAGCCTTATTAATGCAAGACCTCACTACTGCTCTCTTTCCTTCAACATTATTGGGCAATAAGGAGACACCACCGTTTTATGTGACTAACGTGGGATTCGGTGATGAGCAGGTTAGTGAGGTTGTGCAGACCAACCCAGGACAGGGAGTCAAAAGACCCTGGGTTCTGTTCCTGTGTTTCCCACAGCCTAATTCTGTGACCCTGGGCAATTCGTTTAATTCTTTCTGCCTCTATTTTCTTGTATGTGAAATGGGAAGAAGAGGTAAGAATACTTACTTACTTCACAAGCATGTTGCAATTTAGGCAAATCATTTTGAGATTCTTGGATGAAAGGCACTATAGAGATAGCAAATGCTATCTTCTCCTGTAGCTTCTGGAACGTGTCTGACTCCCAAGATATGGAAAGTATGTTTTAAATTCTGTTTTGGACGCTAGGGAGTCCATTGTTACTCATACAGAATCTGTGTAGGATCATGTTTTATGAAATTTAATTGACTCAACTAAAATAAATTTACCATTAACAGAACTTTATATTTGTTTCTTTTCTTAACCCTTCAAGAGAACTTGGCTAAAACCTATATATTATAAAGAACCACTTGAGAGGTGCAGGATGTAGGAAAGGATTAGGAAATTCTGCATAGCACCTCCAGGAACTGGAAGAAGAAGTTCGATTCATTCTCAGTAAGTGACATTCTGAGCTATAGTAACGTGTGTGGAAGATTGAACCCTTGTTATTGATTTTCCTCCGTTAGCAGAGAAGGCACTGCTTGCTTTGGAGGCAGAAATACACAGAGCTAAATGTTTGGATACATATGTGGAGAGAAAGGGATTTTCCTGTTGTTTGGGGGGGTTGGGGAGGTGGGAGAGTGAGTATTCTATGTGTGTTAATTTCTGTTGGTTACTGAGGACACACTGCGGTGGAAGCTAATATATTATTGTATCAGCATCCTTTCTGTTCAGGCTCAGTGCACTAGGTGTTGGGTTACCTAGGTGCCTAAGTAGCACTATATGCCATTGCCGGTTGTTAAATCTGTAGAAATATTAGTGACACGATGACTATATCTTAAGTTTCCCAGGGGAGTCAGTTAATGGAGCTGTGTCACTGGCTGTTTTCTGCTATGACCCAGCAGTGGGATATACATTGTATGTGTGTTTGCAGTCTGCTCTGTATGTGTATGTAGGCATTGAACTGGTGACATCACAATTCTTCAGCTCAACTATCATAATTTCAGTAGGAGGGGAAGTGGGGGAAAAAAACCTGAGCTGTTTTAGAGGAAGCTTGGTAAGTTCTGAATGCAATTATAAGACAGGATTGCCTGTGGTAGCTGGGGAACAGGTCTTGATGACCCAGGAGGACCCAGGCCTATGTCCAATGTTCCTGTTCATTAGCTGAGTATCTTCTAAGCAGGAGTGATCTGCTGAGCCGTATTATTTTGACGTGCTAACACGTATCCACTATAAATTAGGCTGCTGCTACCAGATATTTCATCTAGAATCTTAGCTCAGAACCTTTTTTGAAAGAACCAGTTTGTCGGTGAAGCTCTTTCACAGCGCTAGATCAAGCTATGATAATAGGCTTGCTGTATGTGAATCAGGAAGGGTACTGGAACAATGCAACAACTTTTCTAAACTCATTATCTCTTCAGTCTTGCGGGATTCTATCTGCGTTCTCAAGAAACTGTTGCATCAGAGGTCAGTGAGTTCGCTGCAGAAGTCAAGACATTGAGGCTTTCTGGTTGTGCTATACAAGTAGCTGACTCTCAGATGGAATGTAATTATTTATTCACTTCCTAATACAATTCCAGAATAGTGCACCAAGTGTTCCATAACATCACAGCTGCAATGCTATAGGTGATTGAATTAATATAGGTTAAAACGCAATGAAAACCATCAGTAAGACTGTGGGATTCATTTTTATATAATAAACATTTTAATAACACAGTAATCTTATTGCCATATTTAAAAAGTTTCCCATCTTATACTGTTACTATTAAAAATTTTTTGCTGCATTCTTATTCTGAACATGCATTGATTAATTACATACATACCAGTCCTCTTCTCCATAATCTTCTATCTGAACTGACTCTTGTGGGTCTGGTGCGTCACTGTGTAATTCCAGCGTGACTATTCATTTCAGTGCATGTACACGGACGTAAAATTAGAGGAACGCTGTGGTGAATCAGTCTCATGGTGCATGTGACAAGTGACATACTGCGGTGTGAATGTTTACAATCTTTTTAATGTGCAATGGCATAACAGAAATACTAGATAGGAAGTAGTGGAGTGTGAGAAAAAATATTGTGTTCGTGACAACTGGGACTGTAAAATTCACTCACACAGGAGTTATTGCATCCCCAGTGTTAGTTCCTACACCATTATCTCTCATGGAGGAGCCTGTTGAGGCTGACGCTTGAGATGCACTAGTGAAGAAATGGCACCCAAATAGACTGTAGTGCGGCGTTCGTAAAAGTCCTGATATTAATAGTTGATCAGGCTACTACATACTTGAAGCCATGTGCGTATATAAGGAATTCACCAGCAAATGAAACCACTTAACTCGGAGTTTCATTTCTTAGCATTCATTCTCAGAGGAAATGCACTTCAGGTTTTCCTAGATTGCTCATTAGAGAGACAGTAAAGACCCATGATAAATGGAATGAAACTGTTATCAACACACAGTCCCTAGAAACTGATCTAAAAAACTCAGGGCTCGGACAATAAAATTATGTCCTTGATTTATGTCATAACTGTGTTACCTAATGTTTCCATGGTTACTGTACCTCATGAGCGAGGCTTCTCTGTTGGTACAGTTAGATGCTGCTCAAATTTACCATTTTCACAAATTGGCATTTTCTCAGATTGGGTTGTTTGCATTTTAAACCATCAGAACTGCTTTAACAATCCCTCCATGAATCCACAACAAACTTTTAAAATTATTCCCATTACTTACTGCTTCCTTTTTGGAACATGTTTAAAGTGGCTAAAATATGCTTCTTCCTCAGGCAAATAGCAAACCAGAATTGCATGCCAACATACCTTATCAATGCAGAATTCATCATGGTTTCTTCCTTCTTAAGTCGGAATTTACAGTACTTGGATATTTATCCTTTGTTTAAAAAATCTGTGTAGTCCAAAATGTGATTGTCAACGCTCTTACCCCTCTGCTAGGGTTAGCAAAATATCCCTCCCTTTCCTTTAATAAAAGACACACCAGCTTTTACACTGCACCATCCCCTAGCAACACATTCCTGTGTCCATGGTGAGACTACAGCCATCTCAGCTTTATCTGCAGCAGACATTTAGTGGGACTCATGCACATAAAGCATCAGAAGAAGAGATTCCAAAATTATTTATTTACATTTATAACTTCAACGTAACTGCTTTTCCAACAGATGTATAGTTTCTTGGCAATTTCCTGGCTATTTGTTCTGTCCTTCATTTCAGCCTATCTAGAGTGCTGCCTTATTTAATGCACATTTCTAGCGAGTGTGCGTGCATGTGTCTTACATACAGTATTCAAAGTGAAAGTTCATTTTGAAGTAGGATGCAATGCAGAGTATTTGAAAATAAAACATAATTTAGATGAAAACAGAGAATGCTGATATACAATATATTTGTGCATTCTATTTTTGTGTAATATCCCTACAGCATACAATACTTGTAATATATTGGCTAGTCATATTCACTATTGCCCTCTGCAAGATAGAATCAGATCTGCTCAAATTTGTATCATAGGCTCTACTCTGCTAACTGGAACTAAGCAATTAGTGGGAACAGCCAATAGGTGGACTGCCTAAGGCAGTAATATTTTTCTGTGTTTCTGTAAATATTTTTTCGGTTCTGAAATTAATTTCCATTTGACTGTGTCTGATGTCCTTTCACCCCTGCTTTCTGCTCAGTCCAGGTTTGAGTGGTCAAGCTTTCTAAGAATGAGCATTTGCACAAAAGTGAATTTTAAACTTGAAGGCTCAAACATTCACCAGAAGGAAAATATGAAGTAGATCGATATTCATGTGAAAAATTTCCGTGGTGTTGGCTTGTTGCATAAAGCAATCAGGGAATGGCAACAATACCACCTTGTCACGTAACCAACCAATACATTGTGAATTTTGATGTTGAATAGCATATATTTGCAACGAACGCTTTGCAAGTTATTTATATACGGGAGAGTGTTGTGAAGAAATTTGCAAATAGTTTTAAATGAACATATTTGAATATTTTGCAGTCTGCTTGTGACTCTTTTTAAACAATCACCTGTGTTTGTTTGTAATTATAGATTCATACATTTTAAGCTGAGAAGGAACCATTAAAGCATCTAGTCTGCCCTGCATATCAAATGCCCATTACATTTTATCCAGTTACCCCTGTACTGAGCCCAATAAATTGTTTTGGCTAAAGCATCTTCCAGGCAACCTGTCTTGATATGGAGACATCTAGAGAAGGAGAAGCTGTCACTTCCCCTTGGGAGTTGTTCCAGTGGCTAATCACCCTTCCTGTTAAACATTTGTGCCTTAAATCCAATTTGAATTTGTCTGGCTTCAGCTTCCAGCCATTGCTTCTTGTCCTGCCTTTCTTCTCTAGACTGAAGGGCCCTTTAGTACCTGGTATGGTCTCCCAATGGAGGTGTTTATATGTTGTAATCAAGTCACCTCTCAATCTTCTTTGAGAAATGCTAAACTGATGGAGCTCCTTAAATCTCTCATTGGTAAACGGGCATTTTCTCCAGGTCTTGAATCATTTTATGGCTGTTTTCTGCCCCCTCTCCAATTTTCAACATCTCTTTAAAAATGTGGACAGTAGTGGTGCATAGAAAAGGTAAAATCACCTCTGTGCTCCTACTGACTGCTCCTTTGTTTATACTGCTCAGGATCGCATTTGCCCTGCTTGCTGCAGTGGAGCGCACATCGAATTGCTTATGCACTCTGAGCCCTAAATCTCTTTAGTGTCACTGCTTTCCAGGATAGCTACCCCTGTTCTGAAGCTACACGACCTTGCATTGCTGAGCAAGGTTCTCCTTTAGGTAAGGGGGTGGAGGTAGCGGTTTTGCAACACAAGGCTGCCCAGAGTGCCATCCTGTTCTCACCGTGAAGTTTGAGGGCCCTGCAGCATAGTGACAGTCTTGGGGACCACAGACTTGTTCCAAAGCAGTACAGCGTGTTTTTGCAGAAACTGTGTACCTAGCCTGTCCTAGAGACAGAATCCTTTTGATCTTGGCTGATGAATGTGCAGGTGAAGCATTTAGGAACGACATGCCTAAGTGCCAGGTGACCCTGTCTAGGTGCCAGGTGACCCTTGCTGACTAATGTCTATTACTACAAAACTGAAGTTTTTTCCTTTATGCTACGTTTCCTCTGTAAAAAGCAACTTTGAGAATGATAATCATTTCGAAGGAAGGAAAGGACACACAAACCGTGCAGTCCGCCAGCAGTGTAAATTGATGTAGCTCTGCTGAAGTCCATAGTGCTGTATCGATTTACGCCAGGTGAAGACATGGCCCTTTATTGAATATGCAAAACTAATTTTGCTACCTCATCTATGCATACGTTTATTATATGATGATGGTTTCCTAAAGACACTTGTATCTAAGATTTTAGAGCAATTGCATTACATTATAGGACAAATGAAGTGTCTTTGCCCCACAGTCGATATTTGTACAGTTTTTCAAAGGCAGATAGTTGAGGAAATTAGGTACTTAAGACTTGTGCCTTTGAAAAATGTATCCCGGAATCATAATGCATATGCCCAAGGGTTCCAGCTATGGTATGCCTTCATCATAAACTGCCTCAGTTCCTTTTGGGTGTTACACCATCAGTCTCAACATCGAATTAATCTAGTTTGTATTGACCCCCAGTCTGTCTTGCGTGCTGTATTTTTGCATCCTACCTTCAAAATGTAAAATAACAAAACCCAGGAGCAAGTGCACATCCCTATGTGATTCGTTTGCATTAATAACTGTAACATATATAAATTACCGAGAAATCCTCTGATATGGGACTACATTTCCCTGTACCTAGCAGTACTCTCGAGCTCTTAAAGACTGGTAGATAGCACTGAAGTGTGTAATCGTATTCTGCTACATCATATCTCTGTGCTGGCTGCATTTAGATAAAATGGGCCAGCAATATTCCGGACACAGCTAATTTGATGTCACCAAGTTACACCAGGGCTGCCTCTGGCCTGGTATTAATAACAGTAGTAGCAGCAAAGAACCCTGCTGGGGACTGGTTTTAAATTGGAAAATGACCTTTTAAAAGTTTCCCCCGTAACGATCAGTAGAATCTGTTTTCTCTCTTTGGTTTTCTTCCGCTTTGTTCAAAGTCACTGTAACGCCTCTCATCAGATTTGCTGCATGTTATGTAATGGGAGATTAAATTATTGGAATTCCCTGGTTTATTAATAATCTAACTGATCAGTTAGCTGTGTAGCTAGAGTGCTGATGAATTAGCATTCGTGTTCTCATGTCGGTGGAGGCTGACGTGTATGACACATAGATTCATAGACTCTAGGACTGGAAGGGACCTCGAGAGGTCAGCGAGTCCAGTCCCCTGCCCACATGGCAGGACCAAATACTGTCTAGACCATCCCTGATAGACATTTATCTAACCTACTCTAAAATATCTCCAGAGATGGAGATTCCACAACCTCAGATGGAGATTCCACAAAACCTTCCCTAAGGTCAATTTATTCCAGTGTTTAACCACCTGTAACTGACGGTTGGAACTTCTTCCTAATGTCCAACTAAATCTCCCTTTGCTGCAGTTTAAGCCCATTGCTTCTTGTGTTCTAATAGTCGTCTAGATTAGAGGCTAAAAGAATGAACAAAGTTTCTCCCTCCCTCTCCTGGATGGACACCTCGTTTTATGATACCTGAAAACTGTTCTATCATGCTCCCTCTCAGTCTTCTCTTTTCCAAATTAAACAAACCCAATTCTTTCAGCCTTCCTTCATAGTCATTTCTTATAGCACCTTTAATTATATCATCTGTTTGCTCAATACTCTTGGACCTTCCTTTATCAAAGTTTCTCCCACATCTTTCTTGAAATGCGGTGCCCAGAACTGAGGAGCACAAAACTCTCCCAGTTGAGTGAGTTACCTTAACTACGCACAGGATAAGCAGAAGAACACTTCTCGTGTCTTGTTTACACACACACTGTTAATGATCCCAGAAATGCACGTTTTGCTTTTTTTGTGCAACAGCATCAACAATGTTTGACTCATGTTATAGCTTGTGGGTCCACTGATGAACCCCTAGATATTGCTTTATGCCGGTCCTCCCTTCCTAGACTAGTCTCTCTCCATTCTGTAATGCTGTGAAACTGATTGTTCCTTTCTAAGTGGAGGCACTTTGCACTTTGTCTTTATTGAACTTTATTCCGGTCTTACCATCAGACCAATTTCTCAATTTGTCCAGAACATTTTGAATTTTGACCCTGTCCTTCAAAGCAGTTGCAATCCCTCCCAGTTTTTCGCTCCCAGTTTGGTATCGTCCACAAACTTAATAAGCGTACTTTCTATGCCAATATCTAAGTCGTTGATGAAGATATTGAACAGAGCAGGTCTCAAAACAGACCCCTGTGGAACCCCACTTGTTATACCTTTCCAGCAGGATTGGGAGCCATTAATAACCACTCTCTGAGTACGGTTATCCGTAGCAAACGCTATGTATAGCTAACGCTAGCTTAAGGATCCAGGATCGGAGAGGAACTGAGGAGGTGGCAGCAGTGTCACCCCTGTGTGTTCTTGGACTTTGATAACTTCACAGTAAAGAGCAGCTTGGAAATTCAGACAGTGTCAAAGAAAAGATTGGCCTTGACCTCTGTCTGGCTTCTTCCCCCACTCCCCTTCCAACCCCCCTCTCCTCCTGATCATCCCCTTTTACCTTCTCATCTGCTCTCTGTCCAACCCCGCCACCTGCCCCGGGGGCCGCAGCCCCTCCTGGCTGCTGACCCCCAGTGTCACCTCAGCCTTTCATTCTCTTGTGGCTGATTCCCTGTCAAATACAAGCATACCGTGATCTTCCCTACCTCAGAGAATGTACCTTACCTCAACCACACCTGTATCGCCAATGACTGCTCTCCCTCCCTTCATCTCTAGCCCCCCAGCGGCCCTTTTATAACACTGCCTTGTCTTTCTCTCCTCCAGTTCCATCCTGGATCCCTCCCAGCCTGAATTCCATCTTTTCCACTCCATCAAATGGTCTTTTCCCAGGCAAATCCCAGGGGCTGTACTCCATCTCGCCTGACCCTGCTGAGCAGTTGATGGCACCAGCTTATGAATACATGAAAAAAATGTGATTTTAGTTATGGGGGGAGGGATAGCTCAGTGGTTTGAGCATTTGTCTGCTTAAACCAGGGTTGTGAGTTCAATCCTTGAGGGGATCTGGGGCAAAAATTTGTCTAGGAATTGGTCCTGTTTTCAGCAGGGGGTTGGACTAGATGACCTCTTGAGGTCTCTTCAAACCCTGATACTCTATGACACACTTCTCCTCCTTTCAGGACTCCACCCTTCCTGGGTCTGCTTTTGCTCCTCTGATATCTCCTTTAGTGTTTTGTTTGGTGGGTCTTCCCCTGCCCTCGCACTCTGCCTTGGGGGCTCCTGTGGGCCTATGTCCTTGGCTCCCAGCTTTGCTCTCACTCCGTATGATCTTACCTGCTGACCCAGCTTCAGTTACCACACCTGCCCTGATGATACATGGATCTGTCCGCACTTCTGATCTCATCACTGAGCGTGTCTCTCTAACCTCTAATCTCCGCGTCAGCGTATCTGCCCCGATTCACCGCAATGCTGTATCTCCTCTGCGCCACTTCGCCCATGCCAGGCAGCTGTAAACTCCGTGTAACTAGCCCATTAGGCTGGGTTCATGGCTGCTTTGTGTCTCCAGAGCAGCGCACAGCAGCTGGAGCATACCAATGAGTCTGATCTCACTCTGACTGCTGACACGCCACCACCATTGGGTCTGTAACCTAGGGACCAGCTTCAGCTCCTGCCTCTTTTGCCCTGTCCATGCAGACTGGGTCCACATCTTGCTTGTTCCTCCACAGCAGATCTAAGGTCCACTCTTTTCTTTCTGTCCAGCTTGCTTAGCCTCTTGCTAACCTCTACATTCCTTCCAGTACATTTATAACTAGTATTACACTACAGCCAAGAGCCCTGCATGCAAAGGGGGTGCCCCATTGAGTGAGGCATGTGCAAACCCCATGGGAGGGAAAGTCCCAGCCCCGAAGATGGCACTGTCTAAACAAACAAAGACAGATGCAGGCTGGGAGGGGAAACTGAGGCACAGAGGGGGGCAGCAACTTGCCGAAAGTCACACAGCGGGTCAGTGGCAGAGTTGTGAACAGCGCCCTGCTCTCCTGATCCAGAGCCCTCTGCACTGTACTGCCCCCCTCACCGCATGAAGCCCTCGTTTGCCCATGGCTCTCACCACATGATCCTCTTCTCTGAATCCCTCTACCATCTCCCTTTGTGTCAGTACCAGCTTCTTGCCACTCGCCTTCAAGTCCTTCACAGCTCCTCCTCTCCCTTTTCTCTTCTTGCTCTGCTTCCACTGTTCCACCAATGGTCTCAGCCTTTTCTGCCTATTAGCCAACATCTCATACCTGCTCCCCCATGCCTTCCTCCTCCTCACTGAACTCAGCCTGGACTGCCCACCCTGCACCGATCAGTCCTTCCCACAGGATGCCTGTAAGAAACTGGCTAATTAATAATGACATGGCTAGAGAAGCTGCTTTCTCTATTGTCTCCAAATTGTTTTCATTTACCTTTTAATTAACCAGTTTGTTAAGTGAGTGACCCTTATCAGAGTGCAATAAGATCAGATATTTCTCTGCATTAAGCAGTCTCCTTCAGTCATTAGCTGGTTCTATTTTAAAAATGCTGCACAAAGATGGCTACTGTCACTTTTATTAAATAAGAATCTATGTAAACTCCAGCTGTTGAATGTAGTACGAACAGACGGGGCTGTTTCCCCATGGCCTTGTTTGATTTCTGTGGGTAAATCTATGCGTGGCTGTACCCTGCCAGAACAATTGTTCATGCTGTTATAAAACTGGTATCCTTGCGAATCAAAGGTAGGCAGTGGGCCCCAATTCATGGGTAAATAATAAAAACAAATACAATCAATTACAATTAAGAAACCCCATCCATAATGTTACAGTATGGTCCACATACATGTGTTGTGGAACACACTTAAATCCAGAAATGTGATGGGCTTTCTTAAAATTTACTGGACATTTTGCACTATGTGTATTTTTCCCAAATACTTGATTTTACTCTGAAATATTGACTGCGTCTTTCAGTGGCTTTACAGTGGATTTGAATTAAATTAACTCTTGATGGTCTGAGTTCACTGGGGTCTGGCTTGATCTTTCAAAGCTTGCCCAGTTGTGAAACTACAGATTGAACAATTAGGGCAGCAGAAGCAGTAAAAGTATGAAACACGTTTCTCCCTGTGAGCCATTTGCGATGGGACGGAACTTCCGGCAGGAAGGCTCAACAGGCGCTGGGGATCTACTGGACTGCGTGGCGAGTCATTTGCCGAACCGACAGAGGCGGCTCTGTCTACCTATCGGCAGATGACGCAGTTGCCCACCGGCTGGGCCTTCGAGATACCAGAACCAGTGCTCATTTGGGCTGCTGGGGAAGCACCCCTGCTCCCTCCCCTTCCTCTCCCTGCCCCCGGCCTGGGTAGGATCCCAGCTGCGGCTCAGGCGCTGGGTGGTGCCCTGAGTGGCACCCAGCCCATACCTGCTGTCCTTCAGCCATGAGGAGCTAATCCCAAAAGATGTGCGGGGGGGGGGGGGGGACTGAGTGCCTGTGTTTTGGGACTGGGGATGCGGATGGCAGGACAGGAGGCTGGGTGGGACGGGGAGGCTGTGGAGGCGGAGGATGGGGAGGGTGTGTGGGCTGGGAATGAGGAGGGCGGGGAAGGGTTGCAGTTAGGACCGGTGGAAGGATATTTTGCGCCCTAGGCAAAACTTCCACCTTGTGCCCCTCCGCCCCCCCAGAGCATCGCTTATTATAAATGTTCAGAAATGAATCCTGCATAATATGGCATTGTTCATTAGAATTTATACAAGGGGGTCTAGGAGATGATCACAACAGTCGCTTCTGGCCCGGGGGAACCAGTGAGCAAGGAGGAGGCTGAGAACGCCCCCAGCTCGCAGGGTCTCTAAACGTTCCCAGGCTCTGAGTACTTCACCCTCCGGGGGGGACCCAGGGGCAAGGAGGGCAGAACCGGGCTCTCCCAGGGAGCAGGGCCAGCTCCCTGCATTGGCACAGTGCCACCAGGGTGGAGGGGGTGTCAGTGTTCGCCCTTTCCCCTCCGTCGCGCTGCAGGGTTTAGTTTCACTTTCCCTCCTCCCCTCCAGCTCCCATGGAACACCATTGTCAGCCTGTTCTGGTCAGCCAGTTAAACTGAGTGGCTGGAATGGCCCAAGAATAGCTGGAGCATACCCATGACCCTGGCCCCATGTGAAGTTGGATCAAACCCTAACAGAATAACGTGTGTATGTTAGAAAACATAAACATAGAACATCAGAATGGCCATAGTGGGTCAGATCAAGGATCCATCTAGCCCACCAGCCTGTCTTCTGACAGCAGTTGGTGCCAGATGCTTCAGAGGGAATGGAGAGAACAGGGCAATTGTCAAGTGATCCATCCCCTGTCCCAGCATCTGGGAGTTCGAGGCCTTGGGACACCAAGAGCATGGGTTTGCATCCCTGACTGTCTTGGCTAATAGCCATTGATGAGCCGATCCGCCGTGAACTTATCTAGTTCTTTTTAAATCCAGTTATATTTTTGGCCTTCAGAATATCTCCTGGCAATGACTTCCACAGATTGACTGTGTGTTGTGTGAAGAAATACTTCCTTATGTTTGCTTTAAAGCTGCTGTCTATTAATTTCATTGGATGACCCCTGGTTCTTGTGTTACATGAAGGGGTAAATAACACTTCCCTATTCACTTCCTCCACACCATTCATGATTTTTACTTAGAAGATTTTGCAGGTGTTGGTGAGCGCTGGCGTTTTATCTAGGTCAGAAAGCATTTCTATGCTATGGAAGCAGACAGACCATACGGGCCTGACTTAGTAATGTAAAACGGACTACGTATCACAGTCTTTGAAAAGTGCAGAGGATGTAGTTGGTTTAATGGGTGGGTTTTGTTTCTCTGTTTTCAATTGCCTGGCAGTATAGATCCTTGTATCTGGTTTCTCTGACTCAGAGGTCTGGCCACATTTTCAAGAGTGGCTTGTATATCTGTGACACTTATTTCCATTTGGTGCCCAGTAACATGCATGTGATTGGTGGGTGCAGAGGAAATGCTGGTTGTGCTCAAATAGCAAGATTTTTTATGGGCAAAATTATGGATTCTGGTGTGAAGATTTGGGGCTTGATTCCTCACTGCATTACTCTCCTTTTACAGCAGTGTAACTCCACTAAATTCCAGTCGAGTTGCACCAGCTTGAAACTGGAGTCACACAATGGTGACTCAGTCCCTTGGGTTTTTTCACTAACTATGTGTGTGCTTATAATGTGCCTTGCTTTTTAGTTTACAGTTTGGCACATAAACGGTGAGTTACGCTTGTTCTATGTTGATACACTCTCTGTATTTATTACTAATTTCTGTTGTGCAGATTTTCAATTGGATAAAATGTACTGGTGAAATGTTAGTGAGGTTTTGAATACGGGTGCTTTATCTTATGATGATGTCACACACTAGATAGGTTTTGGAGACAATCTCATGCTTGACAGAATTACCAAGTTGAGATCATTTCTACAGAACCCGTGCACTGTAGAAGTTAGTGCACGAGCATTTTCTATAAATGTGTAACTAGATCTTTTGTGCTTGTAGAAAGCCTGCATATTGTGATGGTGTGTTTATGGATAAAATGGATGTGTTCTGGTTTTCCAAGATGGTAAAGGTAAGCAAAATTTCCAGTTATGGATTTGGGAAGCCCTCCCAGTTCTTGCGCCAGAACCCTCATGGGCCTTGCTCTGCCCCTCAGGGGTACAGCTTTGAGTGATTAGTGCAGGCCCATGTTCATGAATCTAAATTCATGCTGACCACATCTCTCTCTCTTGGAGTCCTTGAAGCTGCTCTCAGAGTTGGTTCTGAAACTGGTTCGGTTTGGGGAACCAGCCTGTCTGAAGTTTTTCAGAAAGTGGCACGAGGCCTTGGTGAGTTACAAAGTGCACTTGGCTTATCATCTTTTTATCTCTGTTCAGGCATTTCCCTACCGTACATCATACTAGGATACAATCTCCTGGGTCCGTTGTCTTTTTTTCTATTCCCAAATGGAAATAATCAGCTCCTGTGGTCCTGTTCTCCCATTGCAGGTAGGAGTAACTCCCACTGATTTCTTCTGTCTTTAAACCACCTGAGATAGAACAGTGGCCAGACTGAAGTTAGTGGGAGCTGGGAGGACAGGCTCTCTTTTGGAGTCCAAATCTGCCTGACCATTTGGATCCAAGACACAAGAATAATTATGCACCACGTATTTCTAGTGACACATGCACTGTTCTCTAGGAAGCACAGATGTCACTTCCCTTCATGTATCTGTGTGACTCCAGTACCTACCAGCTCACAGAGGTGAGTATTTGCTAGTTAGTGAGATTGTGTGCTGCACCTCATCACTCATTCTTGTACCTGTGAGTCATTCATTCCAAAGATTGCTGACGTATTGCAAAACTGTGAATTAAAAGTTTGCTTTGGAATTTTTTACCTCACACCGGTATCAGCAAAGGCCAACAGATAATTAAAACATCTAAAATTCAAGGGAAGTTGCACATACACAGCATGTATCTTTATGGAACAGAACAAGCTCTCTGATAGAAGTGCCTCTTGTGGAAATAAGGCCCTGGACTGAGATTCATGTATTGGACACCATGGAGGAGTTAAACAGAGCTGTCGTTTGTCAACTATAAGTTGCCTGAGACTGAATTTCTCCTGAAAGGCAGCAGAGCTGGCGACCCCACAGGAAGATTCACAGCTCAGTACAGTGCTCTTAATTATACAATGTATATCCACAATCAATTGGGAAATAGTTAGTCTCCACTGCAATCTTTGGCATCAGCCCAGGTCCATTTGTAGTCGTCAAAAGTATGCCTTGCCCACATTTGCAGTAAACTTTTTGTGTACAAAAAGTATTAGCTCACACCTTTAAAAAATTATGTTTTGGGAAAGACACTGACTGTAGCTGCAGTTTTCTGTTAGTATGTCTGGTTCACATGTCACCTGTAGCTTTTTTGTTCTGATTTTGTTGCAAACATGCAGTGAGTTGATTCCAGCAGCAGCCCTCAGGGTTCTGATTTCTTTTGGGGGTGACAGTTACCTTGTTTATTGCTTTACAAAATATTCGTCTCATTTTATCTAGATATCACAACAGTGGAGCAGATAAACAGTTGCATTTGGATGTACTCAGTTCTCCAGCAAAGTCTACAAGTATTGCAGTAAAATGTGTAACGGAGAAGATGATTTCTGTATTCCTATCAATACCATATTTACAAACTGCAAATTTAATTCACCAAGACCTATCTGTTTAGCATGTGCTTTTGAATTAATATTTAAGAATAATGTTTGATCCACTGTTGAATCACAACCAGGGTTCACTTTTGTTTTTGGATGCCGATCTTACTTGCGTCTGATTATTTCTATGCTCAGAAATTTGATTTTAAACTTTTAACAGCTGTTCTTTTACTGTAGTTTTGGTTGTCATGATTTCAGCCATGATTGGGCGGACTCACATCATACGAGCCATGTGATATCGCTTAGATTCTCTTATCCAAATGATTTTTTGTTCAGCAAGTCAGTAAAGGTGAAAATTTCAATGAGACAAAAACACAAGGAGAGCCATTCGGAACAAATCAGTTGGAAAATATATAAACTTAATTGACACAGTGAGAAAAGAACCATGAAGTGAAAGAAATAGCAGTTCTGGGAAGAGAGCTAAGCAAAAAGTGAGCTTGTTTGCATTTTCCAATTTTTCACAAAGACAGCTTAAATCAAACTCTGTCTCCTCCATTTTCAAAGAGCAGTCTGACACTCTAGCTGTGTAACTACCATTTACTTTAATGGGAGTGGTACCACTCTGTAGCCTTCTGCAGTCCTTAGAAACTGTAAGAGTTTGTCATGTATTCTGACTGGCCTGAGGGCTGCTGTGATGTATACACCCTCTTCTCTGAGTCCCACTTCAAGAGAAGAGAATGCCTATGAACTTGTTGGCTTGTCCAGACCTTTTCTACCATAGCTCTTCTTGCGCTCCCCCCATTGGGATCTGTGACATCCACTAGTGAGCAAATCTCTGGGAGGAAGGCAGTAGATTCCAGGAGGGAAGATGAGGCCTGGTCTACACTACGCGTTTAAATCGATTTAAAGAGTGTTAAATCGATTTAACGCTGTACCCGTCCACACTACAAAGCCCTTTATATCGATATAAAGGGCTCTTTAAATCGATTTCTGTACTCCACCCCGACAAGAGGAGTAGCGCTAAATTCGATTATTAGCATATAGATTACGGTTGGGTGTGGACGGGGAAATTGATTGTTATTGGCCTCCGGGGCAGTATTCACAGGTGCACCCACTGACCACTTCGGGAACGCAATCTGAAACTCGGATGCACTGGTAGGTAACAGGAAAAGCCCTGCTGAACTTTTGAATTACATTTCCTGTTTGTCCCAGTGTGGAGCTCGATCAGCACGGGTGTGGCGATGCAGTCCCAATTCCAAAAAGAGCTCCAGCTGGACCATCGGGAGATACTGGATTGATCGCTTTATGGGGAGACAATCTGTTGTATCAGAGCTCCGTTACAGACACGAAATGCCAAAGCGTTTGAAAAAAATCTCCAGGCTACACAGTTTGCTGCATGAAAGTTGTAACGGAAGCAAAGAATCAATGGACGCTCATGGAGGGAGGGAGGGGGGTACTGAGGACTCACAGCTTATCCCACAGTCCACGCAGTCTCTGAAAAGTATTGATTCTTGGCTGAGCTCCCAATGTTTAGGTTTCAAAAACAGTGTCTGGCGTGGTTCAGGGATAGCTCCTCAGTTTTTCCTCCCCCAACCAGTTGAAAGAAAAGGGAAGAAATCATTTCTTGATTTCTTTCCAGTGTTCACCTATTTGTACTGAATTGTGCTGGTTAGCACGCGATGCTGAGCAGTTGAGAGCAGTATCTGCTCCTTCTCCCCTCCCAGAGGTAGCGGGCAATATGACTGTATCCTCGTCGCCATCAAGCCGTGAGTGCTCCTGGCTGGCCTTAGGTGAGGCTGGGCAGGTGAGCGCTGGGTTAAAAATGGGAATGACTCCATGTTATTCCCACGTGATCGGTACAGACAGCTATATGGTGGCATTCCTCGCATAGCAACTGGTTGGGCTGAGCTTCAATAGCCACTCCCTTTCCTTGCGTCGCTCGCAAAAAGATTCTCTTCTAGCTCTGTTTGGACCTGTCATGCAGCAGCAATCTTGCTTGCTCCTCTCGCCCACACCGCAGCCGGTTAATAGTCCTGGCACTTGGACTAATCATGTCGGCGCTGGAGGCTGCCTCCCCCTATTTTATGTTCACTAATCGTGTTTCTTATTCCTGCATTCTTTATTTACTTCATGACACAAATGGGCAGGACACTGCACAGTCTAGCCAGGAAGGTTGGGGAGGAAGGGAAGCACGGGTGGGGTGTTGCAGGGGCACCCCCTGTGAATTACTCCACGGAGCAGCATGTGCTCTCTTGTCATGTCCTCAATACACTTGCCCTGTATCTAGGCAGGATGACTTATTTTTTGACTAGAACCATAAGGGAGGGTTGGACTCGGGAGTCAATCATTTTTGCTTTTGCATTGCGCCCCAGCCGATTTCGCCGGGGACTCAATGATGCAGCGGCCAGTACAGAGGGGGAGAGAGAACTGTCATTTCATTGCCAGTTTACTCCTGCAGTAGACGGTACAGAGACGACTGGTACCTCTCTGCTTCATCATGCAAAAGCAATGTGGAATGCTGCTGCTGTATGTTTAGCGCTTGGAGTATCGTTCTCTGTCCGCATCCAGTACACATACGGCTGCGGAGAAAAAAAAAAAGGCTGAACGGGTCCTATGGTTGCCGCTGACTATGGTGTCTTCAGGGCAATTCCAGGGAAAAATGGTGTGAAAGGATTGTCAGCTGATGTTTTCCCGAGGAAGGAATGACTGACGACATTTTCCCCAGAACCACCCGCCGCAAATAAATTGATTCAGCAGATATCCAAGGGCGGGGAGACTGCGGGAACTATGGGATAGCTACGGAAGAGCTACCCACAATGCAACGCTTCAGAAATCGACGTTAGCCTTGGACCATGGACGCACAACGCCGAATTACTGTGTCTAGTGTGGCCGCATGAAATCGAATTTATAATATCAGTTTTATAAAACCGATTTTAGCTCATTCGATATTATCCCGTAGTGTAGACGTGGCCTGAGGTTACAAGCAGTTTATCATCTAGTCAAAAGCCACCACCACGAATGCCACTTCATTGAAGCTCCCTGAAAATCTGAGATTCATGTGCAACAATAGAGATCTTTACATTTAACTGGAAATCAGATCTAGGGCAGCAATTACCATTAACGTTATGGTGATTTACTCTCTCTACTGTTGGGACTGGCTCACACGGGAAGAACAACACTGCATCTGCGTTTTACCTTTGTACATTTAAATGTGCTAGTAGAACATTTCCCTTAAAAGGAAAGCAGTCTGTTCTCTCCCCCTACCCTGTAATCAAGCCCCAGCATCTTCAGGCTGTCCCTTGTCAAACAGAAGGCAAAATTATTGCATTTTTTTGGGAGGGGGGAACAGAAAATAAAAAGGCATGTGTATCTATTTTAACATTACCAGTTGCAGCCCTTCATAGGATAATACCAGTGACCATCTGTAATGCCCTCAAGATAGCCATTGATGTAGATGATGAATGCTGTCATAACCTGTACACCTTGCCTCAAAGAGATCTCCAGGGGAATTTTATGGAAGAGTGAGCAGGAGAAATGTTATCGTAGGGCAAAATCATGGCAAGCACCACTTTTATTTCTGAACAATATACTATTTCCCAGCAGCAAGGTACAACCTAGAGCAAATAGTCAAGAGAAAATCATGCCAAGCCAATAGATGCATGAAAGTCGGTAGACAGCTGTCATTTTATTTTAGTACTTCTATGCAATGTAACCAATTGCTACTGTTGGCTCAGCACTGTGGGACTCTAGAATCAGGCTTTATGGATGTATTTAAGCAGCCTGTAGCAGCCTTTGCACTAATTAAGGCTCTGCGGTTATGCTATGCTTTTCCAGAAAGAGTAGACCAAGTTTTGACCAAAAACCTTAATTTATTCTGCTCACTAATAGTGTCATGCTTAGATCTTTCAGCTGATCTACTCTCTGGTAAGGTTAGTTGACCCTGTTTGCTTACAATGCCCACGTAAATGTGCCTTTTTAAAAAGATCTCCAATAACAACCTTAATATAAAAAATCTGAGATTTGGGGGTATCATGGGGACATGTGAGGACTTTAGAGTATAAACTAAATGAATGGATGACAACCATCCATGTCATATCTGTATCTTGTGCCAGTACTGTTCTTGCCATTTAAAGGAAAGCATCCATATTCCAGAGACCAGCCCTCTGAAATTCAAAACAAAAACAAAAAAACTCCACCAACCCACCCCAAAATACCCAACACCTCTCAATTATGAATAAGGTGAAGAGTATACATAATCCTCTTGACAACATCATGGTCTAATCAAAAGTAAAATGAATTTTCCTTTAAATCTCGTAGGACATAATTTGTGAGCAAATAGCAGACCAAATAACTGCTCATTTTATAATTTGTGACAATATTTTGTGGCACACATGCCATTTGAAGTAGAAGGCATGTCATGCACCGTTTTGGCTGTGGCTTGCTGTCCACTCTGTCTTGCTGCAAGCTGGCAGAGTCATGGCCCGGCTGGAAAGGGTATATGCTGTTTAGGAGAAATAAGAATAAAGATCAAGCGGTGGAACAGTGTTGTACATCAACGAAGTGGTAAACGATAAAGGAATAAGAAGTGACAGTATGGACAAAATAGAATCTGTTTGGGTGAAAACCACTTTGGGGAAGGATTGAAAAAGAGGTTCCTATGGACTGCCAAGGTCAGACTCGGATATGGATAGCGGTCTCTTTAATATTTCTAGAGAGAGAAATGCTGTTGGGAATTGTCATAATGGGAGATTTTAACTTGCTGGATATAGATTAGAGAATAATACTACTTATACTGGTAGGAACCAGTTATTCCTGGATCTGACAGGTGGCAGCTTCTTTCACATTCTCCCAGGACCAACTAGAGGGGATGCAATTTTAGATTTAATTTGGTAAGTAGTTAGGCCATCGTAGAAAAGCTGGTTGTAAGAAATAAGCTTGGATCAAGTGACCATGAGTTTATTCCGTTTAAATTAAATGGAAGGATACTCAAAACCAGGTCATCAACTATGGTTCTTTATTTCAAAAGGTCAGACGCTGGGAAATTAAGGGAGTTAAAGGAGCCTACTAGACTGAATTGCTCAGGGACTTAAATGTGGCAGAGGCTTGAAATTTCTTCTGATTAACTATCTCTGAAATTTGCATCCAAGCAAGGGGAAATAACTTGCAGGGAAAGGCTTCAGATCTAGCTGAGTGAATAACCACATCAAAACAGGTTACTAGGAGTGAGCAGAGAGCCTCTCGGGAATGGATAGAAAATGTAGGACTAAAGTGAGAATTTCTAAAAGCTGAATTTACTCTTGCCAAGGAAATTAAAATAACTAAGTGGTTTTTTAGTTATATTTATAAAAAGAGAATAAGGAGGAATGAGTTTGGACCACTGTGCAGTAAGGATGGGAAGGAGAGTAAAGATAATCTAGGTATGACCCCAAAAATTAAATGACTATTTTGTCTCGGTTTTCAGTAAGGATGGTAACATGATACAGGGACATGAAGGCAGGATGGGCAATGGAAACAGATGTACAGAAATGGAAATTATCACATCTGAAGTAAAAGAAAAACTTAGTTTAATGTGCTCAAAGCAGGAGGAATGGATGAAAAGCGGTTGCGTGAAATACCTAATACATCATTGATGCTTGTGACACATACTGCAAGGCTCTGCAATCTTGACAGTGTTACTGCCATACAGTATGTATAGATCATGTTCACATATAATACAGATCAGCTGTATTGCAGTGATCTATGTATTTTAGGTTTTAGATGCCTTCTCATCATCCTTGACACCTTCAAACTGCACTGGAGTCCTTGTGGCGCATAGTCTGTGCAAGCGTCTTGTAGATCTAGAACTGTGGTGACAAAAGGCTTTAGAAAATTCCTTATGTTGTGCTGCAGCAGACATTTCCATTACGTACCGTGAATTCAAAACAGCAATATATGATCATTCTGGTAAATATTTAGTGAGATAATCCATGATGGAATAACATATTCCCACTGAGGGAAACAATTGTACTCTCAGGTAAATAAAAGCAGCTCATTTTGTGTTTCAAAACCAGAATGAAGTACATTCAGTAGATGAAAGATGGCTAAACCGAGCCTTGTATTTGAAGTCAACTAGCTGAGAACGAGCCATGCGTTTCTTCGGTGCAGAGATGCAAGCCTTTCGCTAGCTAGATACAAACAGCTAGAACCCTGCAGCTGGTTGCAAGGATGATAGTGGGCAGGAATGGGACAGTATGTGCCAAACTGGTTTGAATTCTGTTTCAGCAAACAAGCTGTTCCAGTTTGGGTGGATGGGGACTGAATGAAAGGCCAGGATCGGGTGGAAGTTCTGCTGCATGGCTTCACTGAAAGGTTCAGTTTCTGCAGTTTTGCCTTTCGGGGGGCCGCATCTGGCACCTAGCATCTGCCCGACAGAGATGATTTCTTAGCTGATCCTAAGACTGTAGCACATCAGCAAGTAAAAGTAGGATGACAAACGTCGTGAGAAAAACAAACAGCCTTTCCCCTCAAACACACTCCGGGTCCCTCCTCTGTGTACATGCTAATCCCATATGGACACACAACATCCATGTATTTTGGGCTGGTTTTTTTAATACCAGATTCTGCACTAATTGATTAAACAGCCCATGTTCCATTCAAGGTTAAGCAGCTCATTTTTGGACATCTGTGTGACTCAAAAGCAGTGTGACAGATCTGAGCATGATGTCACACTAGTATAAAAATACTCAGAGCTGTCCACTGAGATATTTGTACAGTGGCAGTGGACCGCAGCCAAATCAGGGACTTTCTGTACTGTGTTGCCCATGGCAGTTAATTTCCATATTGTCATGTACTGCTAATAATATTTACTCATCTCCCAGTCCCCAGGAGTATTAGGTAGCTTAGATGAAGCTTTATTAATAAAGAGAGACAGTCACTATTATTTTGGTTGGTGTACGGGTACACCCATAAGAAAGGTGATGTAAATACTGTCGCGCAGCATAGTCGTAAGCGGAATGAAATCTTTGTTCTGGCTGCTGGGTATCATATTGTTAACTATGATATCGCAGACTCATTGAAAGGACAACCTCAAGGTAGGTAGGCCCTTAATTTACTGCTGGCTTTTTGAGATTCTTTCTTAAGATCTGTGTCTTTATAAACAAATGCATCAGTGCTAAAATATCAATGCCAGTTGCCCAGCACTTATGAATAACCCTCTAGTAACAAAGCAGCGAGCACGTGCAATGGAGGAAAAACAGATTCCAATTGATAACTTGCAGTGGGTTGCTATAAACAGCAGAGAGGGGAAAATTATATTCCTCAACCCTCTTCTTTCAAACCGTGTGTGTGTGTGTATGTGCGTGCACTCATCCTGTGAACAGATGTGCACACACTGCAGAGTTCTTTTTGAAGTATGTACATGCGCACACACAGACATTCACAGTGCAGTCCCATTTAACCTTCCCTCTTATCTAAGTCTTTGTCTTCAGCTATGAATCACATACCCAGCAGCTCGCCATTAGCTGCCAACCTCCCATTTCCATCTGTGTGTTTGAGGTGTCTGGAATATTTCAGATAATTGGAGCTGTGCTCTCTTTGTGCATTTGTGTGATGTAGCCTCTGTAGGAAAACTTTATAAGGTTACCTTATCTGACAAAGGATATTATCATGAGGTTCTGAAATGATTGTGAAGACTCATACAGACACCTCCCAGTTACAGGGATTGTTCTTCAAACAGGAATAAGGTAGGGACTTTTTGTGCCAAAACAATATTGATAATTCATCAGGTAGGGATTGGGTTGTATCAGTGTAATGGAGAACAATACGTTTGTGGCAGGAGGTAGAAATCTAGTAAGAAGCAATAGAAGTGAAACCGAGACATGAAATCAGAGGAATAGATTAATACAATGTGCAGAAGAGAGTACGGTATGAAACATGGCTAGTCTGGATACAATAGATGCAAAGGGCAGTGTTGATAATTATGTGGTTCGGCAGAAAGGACTTAAAATAATATTTTGTGCAAGGGGAATAGGAATGAGAGAGGGGGAAGCTGGAAATATTCCTAGAAAGGAAGGACAAGAGTGGGGCATGGGGAAAGAGTTTGAATGCTACAGGTTACATTTGACTTGGTCAGTAATGAGCAGTTGCAGGGTGTAATATAATCGTGTCACTTCGGGGTTTTCTTTCAAAGCTGGGGTCCTTATTCAGAAACTTTCACCATCTGCCCATGTGGTGAAGCAAACTGAGAGGAGTTCAGTTCAGAGCACTGGAGTATGAATACAGAGCAGCATATCCGATAACTAAAAACACTGCGTTACTTTATGTAGACAGAAACTTCATAATGTACCAGATGCTGTGGGACAAATCCTGAAAGACTTGCATCTTACTCAGACAAAAGTCCCATTGAAATTGAAGTATAGATGTTAATAATCCTTTAAGTTAATTTTAGAGTCATTCTTCATGCCAGTAAAACTTTTCCTCTCCAAATCCTCAGCGGCAATGCTTTATTTTCTGTGATGAGAAGAGTGTTCTGAAGATGGTTTTCGGTTTCATGCTCAAGGTGGCATCTATGTTACTGTGCGTAGCAAGGAAAATAAATCCTTTCAAACTACAAACTATCCTTTTAAGAAGTTGCATTACTCTTGATGTCATAGCGAGAGATTCTCAAGTATTAATGCTTCAAAACCATTGTTTAAAACATGTCACTTCCCAGGTGCTACGTGCAGCTGTCAATGCTTTGGTTTTTCTAGGATTGTGCCAATTGTGGCTATTGAATCAGATGCTCCAGTCCCAGACACCTTTTTGCCCCCTCTGACTTGCTGCTCAAATTCTGCCCTCCTCTTGCCTCCACTTCTCTTTGCACAGATCACCAATTTTCTCCAAGAGACCATTGACAGAATACAAGATGATGTTCCCCCTTCCCCTCCTATAGCTCCCATCTCCTTCTCCCTTAACCCCTTTGCTTGTCCCAGTGATCCCATCCCATCTCCTAATCCCCTTTGCACCCACTCTCGCCTCTCCTCACTTTGCTCTTTAACACTGCACTCCCCTCTGGCTCTTCCCCTCAGAATACCAAAATGCTGTTGTCTCCTCCCATCTTAAGCAAACCCATTCTTGACTCCACTTGCTTCTCCAACTACTGCTCCATCTCTCGTCTCCCTTTCATTGCTAAGCTCATTGAACATACTGTCCACAGTTGCTGTCTAAAATTCATTTCTTCCCGTTCCATCCTAAACGCTCTCCAGTCCAGCTTCTGCCCCAGCACTCCACTGAAACTGCTCTCCCCAAAGTCTCTATTGACCTCCTCCTAGCCAAAGTTCGGAATCAGTACTCCATCCTCATCCTCCTCTCGGTCAGCCATCTCTGAAGGTTCTGGATGGTGATAGATCTTTGACCATCATCATGCTCTTCTTGAAAGCTTGTCCTCTCTTGGTTCTCTTCCTACCTTTCTAATTGCGCCTCACTGTCCCTTCTCCATGCTCCAGGTTTCTGTGGTTTCCACAGGACTCTGTCCTTGGTCCCATTGGTTTCTCCCCTCTATACCGTATCTCTGGGTAATCTCAACTGCAGACCCACATTCAGCGCCGATTGCTGTGCTGATGACTCACAGATCCACCTCTCTGCTCCAGACATGTCTCTCTCTGTCTAACTAAAACCTCGGTCGGTGTCTCTGTCATCTCTCTGTCTAGCCGTCAGCTCAGGCTCCATGTGGCTAAACAGAGTTTTGAATCTCCATTGCAAACCTTCCCTGCTACCTCCTTTCTCAATCATTGTGGACAGCACCTGCCGCTCAGGCCCTACCTGGGCATCATCTTCGACTTGGACCTCTCTCTAGCTCCTCAGCTCCAGGCTGTTCATTCTGCATAAACTTGCTAACCCTGCCCTTTCCTCTCTATCCACACAGCCAAACTCTCAGCATCTCACATCTGGATTTCTGCAACATCCTTTTCTGTGGCTTGACAGATGCCCTATTCGCATCCATTCAGCCTGCTGCTGCAGAAATCATGTTCCTGGCCTGTTGCTTGGACCAGGTCACTCTTCTGTTGGCATCCCTTCACTGGATCCTCCTTCTCCGTGGCATGAAACATGGGCTGCCTGTCTGCACTTTCAAGGCCACGGGCCTATCCCCACCCTACTTACCTTTCCTTGGTCACTGCCTCCACCGCCCCCCTTGTTATATTTTCAAACAAGCCCCTTTGTACTTTTTCCCAGGGTGCTGCTTACTTCCCCCCCAGTCTGCTTGTTCAGCTCCATGATTTAGCTTCACCTCCACCCCTCTCTACTCACTCATGGAAGAGTAGCCCCACAGCACCCAGTCTCCCATGGATCGGGACTCCTGAACTGGGCAGGTCACATGGGGTGTGGGCTTACGTTTTCCTTACTCCCCCACATTGCCACATGAGGGCAAGTGTCAGTCTTGCCTGAAATTAGCAGCTCTTCTCAGGGTGCTAGGCAGATAACCTGTCGGGATGTTGGCTGTACAATGAATGGATTGCCCTATCATTCCTCTGGCAGCAAACTCTTAGTTCACTGGACTTTCACTGTGTGTGTTTTGGTTGCATACCCATGTGTAGCTTTGAAGGGATTGGTTGCCTATTTTATTCTCTGCTGCAGCTTTATTTAGCAGGTGAACACAGGGAGGTTAATGAAAACTGCTTTTCATTATGAGAACTGCAAATTTACAGTCCTGGGGTGTTTCAGTGAGCAAACTGTGCCAAGTTTTTGGGAATAAAGCTAAAAGCAATACATTCCACTGGTGCATCAAAGAGAAGTTTTATAAATAGACTTACAGCTATCCCAGTTTGATGTATGCATTGGTATTAGTGACAGATTCAAACAAGCAAATGCTGCACAATTTCAGCTCCCAAGCAGGCATACCTCCCACTCCTCCCCGTGTATTCACAGGGCCAACAAGAAAATCCCTTGGTTTCTGTGGAACTCACACAGCCAGCCTGTAGCACGAGGGCTGGCATGATGCTTCAGCCAGTAGATGGTAGAGAATGTGGACCACTTCATCAGCTGGGGTGACTTGGGGAAGTTGGGCTACACAGGTTCACACCAGCAGAGGATCTGTCCCTGCCTGCATAAAGGAGAAGGTGGTCAAAGTCTACACAGAGGACTAGGATATACAGCTCTGTTGTCTTTTACCCTGGATCTTTGCCAATGGGAAGGCTAGTGATAGGACCGGGGTAGAATAGGACAGAGGCAGTAGATTGTCACCTCCTCCCTTTGGCTTTGTGGAGCTGATCTATCTTGGATATGAGAGAGCTGTCAAACACAAAATTGCTAAGAAGGCTAAAAAGTGCCCTGAGCTTTTAAAAGTAACTGAGGGGGTTATTTTGCAATTACTGTCTGGAATCCTGTGAAATGCAGAGATTATATTATTGTCAAAGATGGGAAACAACTTGAAGTAAATTGCATTTTATCGGGAAAAAGTGCAAGTATTTGACATTGTAAAAGGCAGGTTTAGGTCTCCCTTCCCTATATTATGTTTCTTTAAGAACTCCTTTTCACAGTTCATATTTTTAGAACTGATAAATGCCTATTGTGGCTCCATGCTGAGATTTGCACAATATCCTTATTTTCTTTCTTTGCTTTTCGCACAGGCAGGCCTATTTGCAAGTTATTTTGAGAGGCATTAAGGGAGGCAGCTGAGAAAGTTTGCTGCATAATCTGTTTCTGAAGCTATGGTAGAAAAATACATTTTTGAAGCTGTTTCTCTACAACAAGTTTGGGTTTTAAACTTTATACTCAGCTTTGCCACAAGGTGTTTCTCTGCTGTGCATATGAGAGGAAGGAGGGATACATAACCTCTTGTGCTCCAAATATACATGAAGATCTGGCTTAAAGTCTCCTTGCTCTGCTTAAACCCTTCAGGACATATTCTCCTCTCAGTTGCTTCTGTGTAAATCAGGAGTAACTTCATTGAAGTCAGTGGCGTCAAACTAAGATAAAGCCAATGTATGTGAAGAGAGACTTGGCCCTTGGTATTGTTGTGGCTCTGTACCTGGTAACGTGGATTAGAGTAGCTAGCGCGAGGGGCTGGGAGTCAGGGCTCTTTGGGTGCATTATTTGCTCTGCCTTTCATTTCTCCAGAGTCAGAAATATACATTCCGCTTCTAGAACATCGGCGTCTTTACGCATTTTAAAACATGGGTACAGTCTTAGGATACCTGCAACGGGTGCTGCAGGGCTTGATTTTAATTACTGTAAGGCACTATGGAAGTGCCAAATATTCATAGGACCAGAGAAATGTAGGACTGGAGGGAGCCTTGAGTGGTCACCTACTCCCTCCTGCCTGTGCTAACGCAGGACCAAGCAGACCTAGCCCATCATTGGCAGGGATTTGTCCAGTCTGTTCTTAGAAACCTCCAGTGAGGGGGATTCCACCACTGCCCTTGGAAGCCTGTTCCAGAGCTTAGCTACCCTGAGAGTTAGAGAGTTTTTCCTACTATCTAACCTGAATCTCCCATGCTGCACATTACGCCCATTACATCTCGTCCTACCTTCAGTGGACATAAGAATCGCCATACTGGGTCAGAGCAATGGTCGGTATAGCCCAGTATCCTGTCCTCTGTCAGTGGCCAATGCCTGAAGCTTGAGAGGGAATGAACAGAACAGGGCAGTTATCAAATGATCCCCTGTATCTGGCAGTCAGAGATCTGGGGACACCTGAAGCAGGGGGTTGCGTCCCTGCCCATCTTGGCTGATAGCCATTGATGGACCTATCCTCTGTGAACTTACGTAATTCCTTTTTGAATCCAGTTACACGTTTGGCCTTCACAGCATTCCCTTGCAATGAGTTCCACAGACTGAGTGCGCATTGTGTGAAGAAGTGTACTTCCTTTGTTCGTTTTAAAGCTGCTGTGTATTCATTTCAGTCGGCGAACCCTGGTTCTTGTGTTATTTGAAGGGGTAAACAATGCTTCTTCTTCAAGTGCAGTCCCTGTGGGTGCTCTGCTTCAGGTACTGGTGAGTCCCGGTGCCATCGATCAGAGATTTACAGTAGCAGTGTCTGTGTGGATCACGCGTGCTCAGTAGGCATCCTGTGGTGCCGTTGGGTGTCACTTCTAGTGTGCACATGACTGAGCCTTCCAGTTCCTTCTTAACCATCCTCGGCTGAAGATGGAGCTCTGGGGCAGTGTTCATCACTCTTGCCAAGCTGTTAGAATTAGTAGTTTAAATAGTTAGTTAGTCATATAGGAAGTTGTAGTTAGTGTTAGTTTTTATTACCAAAAAAAAAAAAGTTTATTCCTTCCGCCCCACCCTCACCAGGGTTGGTTAACCGTTACCATGATGTGGCTCCTGCCGCGAGACAATGCCTGTTTCTGACAGGCACTCCTTGTGTGTATGATGTCTCAGTGAGGTGCATATCCCACAAAAATGTGGCCAGGATAGTCACCTGAAGGTGAGAGCCTGGCGTGGCCGGGATTTTTGACTCAAAATGATACTGATGGAAAATCTCTCCACCCAGGGATGGAACAACGAACCTCCTCTCTGGGCACCCCCCTTCAGAGACAGGAGACATGCCTTCCTCTAAAAGACTGAGGAAGAGAACACAGACATCTCCTCACAGAGCACTGCAGAAACACAGTCTGTCTCCTGCCAGGTCGCTATCCCTGATGCCGACACGTGCTCAGGTGGGCACCTGTGATGCTCCGGGCACCTCCAGCACCGTCGAGTCCTGAGCGAAGGAGATGGAGTTAAGACAAAGAGACATGCCTCCTCCATGACACCGAATTCGCCTGTAAGAGACTCAGTACCAAGCATCTCCTCAGGCACCTTGCCTCTACCCCCAGCACTGACATTGCAGTCAGCACTGGTAGAGAAAGCCAAGTCGGCACTGACTGTGCCGACCAAACCGCCACCACATCTAACAACACCGACATCAGCACTGACGAGAGCACCACTATTGCCACCGACTGTACTGACATCAGAAATGCCACTGAACCTGCTGCAATAGAGAGACTTGGCTATCTCGTCAGCACCATAGTTCCCCTGGCTTGGTACTGAGGACTCTCCTGAACGTTACTATAGGGATCCCCATACTTCTCAGACTACTTTACATTCATCCAGTGAAGACGATGAGGATGTGTAGGTACCATGCACCTTCTCACCGCACCACTCATCAGCAAAAGACTGAAGACCACCCTGGACCTATATGGGATCCAAACATCCTTATAGCCAGATGGATCAACCATGGCATAAACCACTCTGGATGTACCTCGTGATTGGCCTTCCCAATGAAATGGGCACATTGGGAACCCTGAGCAGCCTACAGGGACCCTCACTCTAGGCCACCCACAGTTCACAGAGGTGAGCTGAGATCTCACCCCACAGGCAACGGAGGCTCAGGACATCAGAGAGGACACTGAGACGGGCACAGATCAGGAAGCTACTTCTCCTGCACACAACTCTTACTCCTCTCCGGATGAAGCAGTTATGCCACCGTCGCCTACTTTGGCAGATGACTTCAGACAGTTCCAAGAACTGTTTAAGTGAGTTGCCCAGAGCCAGGACATCCTGCTGGAGGAAGTTCAGACAAACCAGCACAAACCGGTACAAATTCTGCAACCTTCCTCCACTTCCAAGATCGTTCTGCTTGTTAATGATGTGATTCTGGAACCGGCAGAGACAATCTGGCAGACACCAGCCTCGATCCCGCCGACGTGCAAAAGGAAGGATAGGAAGTACTACTTGCCCACCAAAGGGGTAGACTTCCTCTTCTCCCACCTGCCTCCCAACTCATTAGTGGTCAACACCGCCAATCAATGCTCAAACAACAAGAGTTTAGATCGAGCCCTCAAGGCAAGGAAAACAAGAGGCTCAACCTCTTTGGATGAAAAATTTATTTGGCGACATTACAATTCGGAGTCACCAATTATTCTGCTCTGTTAGCAAAATATGATTATGATAACTATAGGAAATGGAGCTCTTTCACTGGGTAGCTTCCATAGGAGAAACAAGTACAAGTCCAGGCCATTCTAAATGAGGGACAACTTGTTGCTAAAACAGCCCTTCAAGTGTCTTTGGACGTCACAGACACAACAGCCAGAACCACGGCCATGGCTGTAGTGATGCGCTGGGCATCCTGGTTGCAATTCTCGGGCATTCCTACAGAACTCCAACCCAAGGGCGAAGATTTTGCCTTTTGACTGCGAGAAATTGTTCTCGACCAAAATGGATGAGGTGCTCCACTCAGTGAGAGATTCTTGAACCACTCTGCACACTCTAAGGATCTACACCCCACCTGTGAAGAGAAGGAAGTACCAACCTTATAAGCAGGCCAGAGACTCCTAACTGACAGCAGTAACGGCCATACGTGAACCAAAACAACGTCAACATTCGCAGTGACAGAGAGCACATCAGTCTCAACCGTCAGTTCTCAGTTGGCTCCACCCAAGCCACACTTTTGAAGTTTTGGTGGCGATCTGGATGACGTCCCTCACCAGGCAGCACTTTCCTTCATCTTGGTGACTTATTACTGGTTAATTTATCAATTTGTTCAAACATGTCCTCTACTGACACCTTAATCTAGGACAGTTCCTTAGATTTGTCCCCTATAAAGAATGACTAAAGTGTGGAAATCTCCCTCACACCGTCTGCAATGAAGACAGTTGCAAAGAATTCATTTAACATCTCCCCAGTGGCCTTGTCTTCACTGAGCACTCCTTTAGCACCTGGATTGTCCAGGGGCCCCACAGATTGTTTGGCAGGCTTCCTGCTTCTGACGTACTTACAAAACTTACCAGAATCCTTTTTTTTTTATCTTTTGCTAGCTCTTCTACAAATTCTTTCTTGGCCTGCCTTATTATGCTTGCGCACTTGACTTTACCAGAATTTATGCTCCTTTCTCTTTTCCTCAGTGGGATTTGACTTCCAGTTTTTAAAGGATGCCTTTTTGCCTCTAATTACCTCGTTTACTCTGTTGTTTAGCCATGGTGGCATTTTTGGGGACCTCCTGCTGTTTTTTTTTGTTTGGGGTATACATTTAGTTTGAGCCTCTATTATGGTGTTTTTCAATAGTGAAATACCTGCAAGCTGCATGGCAACTCTTGGGACTATTCCTTGTAATTTCTGTTTCACTAGCTCCCTCATTTTTGTGTAATTCCCCTTTTTTGAAGTTAAATGCTACCATGGACGGTTCCTTTGGTATTTTTTCCCCTAAAAGGATGTTAAATTTAATTACATTATGATCGCTATTACTGAGCGGTTCAGCTCTATTCACCTCTTGGACCAGATCTTGTGCTCCACTTAGGAGAAAATCAAGAATTGCCTCTCCCCTTGTTGGTTTCAGGACTAGCTGCTCCAAGAAGCAATGGAGAAAATTGATCACAGCCCTCTTCATGACAATCTTTTACATATTCGAAGACTCTTACCAGCCCCCACATCTTCTTTTCTCAAGACTAAACATACCCAGTTTTTTTAACCTTTCCTTACAGATCAGGGTTTCTAAACCTTTCATCATTTTTGTTGATCTTCTCCAGACTCTCTCCAATTTGTCCACATCTTTCTTAAAGTGTTGCTTCCAGAACTGGACACAATACTTCAGCTGAAGCAGAGTATCTCCATTTCACTGCTGCCGAATTTGAATAATCTATGTCAGTTTTTCTTGTTTGTGACTCTTTGGAGTACGTGGGCAAAAGGTGAAAAGCAAGGCTTGTGGGGAGTTCCATGTGAGGCAAGACTTGTCTGACTTTTCTTTAAATTCCTGAAGTAATAACCAGAAAGACCACTCAGGAGTGTTGTGTTGCACTCGGGGCGGGGGGAACTGCAGGGCAATTAGTAAAGAAAAATGCAACCAGTATTAGAGCAAGCAGTGAAGGCACTGGCTTACATGTCAAAGGGGACTGCAGTGGGGAGCAGGGTATAGTTGCAGCAGTAGATCAGATCTTGGAAATGATATTGTAGAGTTGATATTGTGGTGTATGTTGTTATTATCAGTAAAAGGCTGCAGGTGAAAAGGCTTGCATCACTACTTTAGGTCATTTTGGAATTTCAGTGGTAAAATAATTTCTCGTAATTACACTTGAGGCATAAGTCTTTGTAAAGGTCTGCTGAGCATATGAAAACCATCATCAAGCAGTGATAGTTTTAATCTAAAAATGCTAAGTGTGTGTATGTGTGTGAGAGTGTATGTATGTCTCTCTCTCTCTCTCTCGCTCTTGTTATAAAAATGTGCATTTTAAATATTCTAGCCTACAACTGCTTATACCTTAAAACAGAGTTGGGAGGATGGATGTTAGAAAACACCATTCCCTATAGCAGCAGATTGGAAAACATAACTTATACTGAAAGACTCAATTTGCTCAGTCTAGTTAGGATGTTAAAGGATGACTTAGGGCTGGTCTACACTACGGGGGGAAGTCGATCTTAGATACGCAACTTCAGCTACATGAATAACATAGCTGAAGTTGAATATCTAAGATCGGATTACTCACCCGTCCTCACCGCGCGGGATCGATGTCTGCGGCTCTCCGTCGATTCCGGAACTCCGTTGGGGTTGGTGGAGTTCCGGAATCGATATAAGCGCGTTCAGGGATCGATATATCGCGTCTAGATGAGATGCGATATATCGATCCCCGAGCAATTGATTTTAACCCTCAAATACGGCGGGTAGTCTAGACGTAGCCTTATTCACAGTCTGAGTATCTACATGGGGAACAGAAATTTGGTACTAGAGGGCTCTTCAGTCTAGCAGATTTTAAAGTGAGGTTAATTAACCACTGGAACAAATTACACTCACTGGAAATTTTAAAATGTTTTTCTAAAAGAGATGCTCTAGTTCAAACAGGAATTTAATTCAGGGAAGTCCTGTAGCCTTTGTTATGCAGGAGGTCACACTAGATGGTTACAATGGTCCCTTCTGGTCTTCCAGTTTATGAATTAGAGCTGTTCACATTACAGAAGAGTTCCTAACAGCTAGTTGCCTACATCCCAAAAAGGTGATACTTATATTTTGCTCTGTGGGCACGATAGTGAAAGATCTATATAGTAATAGGATTGGCACAAAAATGGTAAAAGCTACCTTGCCAATTGATCAAAAGTATTCTAAAAATGTCAAGTTACTTTGTGTGCTCTTCAAACAGATAAGAAGAAAGCAGGACAATGTGACATACAGCAGAATGGGGGATGTTTGTACTCTGGGGAAAACAGGCTTCTGTAAGATAGCAGTTATTGGTTATGCCCTTGTTATGAAACATACAAGACCTTCCATTAACCTCCTGCTGATTTTCCTCAAAATGAGTTTTGCGAATTTCACAGCTCATGACTAATGTGCTTTTTAGAACTGAAGGTTTCTTCCTCTTTATTTGACGCTTTTTAGCTGAAGTCTGGGATGCCAGATTTTCAATTGCCAAATACTTCTGGGCTGATCCACACTTGAGGAGTTGGGGTCACAATGACCAGTAATTTGCCTTTTCTACCTAAAGGATAAATAACTAGGTTATTGCTGACTCTGATATAAAATGAACTTTAGAAAAAATGGGCACTGGAGGATAAATGCTGCCTTTGCAGGAAGCAGAATCAGGTACTGTTTCTTCCACATCTTCTGCTATGTGTTGTTTACTGCCAGTAGTGTTTAGTTTTACATTACACTTGGTAATACATTTAGTACACAGATAATAAGGGATGGGATGTGGTGAAGCTAGAGAAAACAACTGCTGTGATTCTGGTTACAGCAGCCACAGGAGGGGCTACAGGGGAGAGCTAGAGGACTGATTTGAGGACTGGAAAGCAGGCCTTACAATGAGAAACTTACGGAACGCAATTGGTTTAGCTTACCAAAAAGGTTAAGACGTGACTTAGTCAAGGTATATAACTTGACAACATGCCAGTACTTAAATAAGTACTGGCACCACTCACTGTTTGTCTGGCGCCCCCTCCTGGTCACTCCGGGGATCAGCTCTCGAGGTCGACGCCCCTTCCCGCGGTTGCATACTTTCCGTCTGTGTCTCTCTCGTCACTGGAACTGCAGCATTGTCTTCGTGACTCAGCCCTCTGGCTAGGTCACTCTGCATTTCCCCCCTTCTAGGGTACAGTCCTTCAATTCTCTCTCACTCCCAGTGACCCAGGCAGTCATCCCATTCACTGTCCCACCGGTGCCACTTCTTCGGTGGCTGGTAGGGGAACCCAGGCCCACCCAGTAGTCTGGGTTCCAGTCCAGGGACCCAACCCAGCAGCTCTGGGCTTTCCTCTCCCAGCCCTCACTACTCCTTCCCTGGATTGTTTCCTACAACTCTTGGTTCCCCTCCTTGCTCTGGGTGTACCTGCTCCAAATCCTTCTCCCTCTTCCCAGGGAGTGACTGCCCTATTCCAGAAGCAGCTGCCCCTGTCTGTTGCCAGCTTCCTGGCTTAATAGGCTCCGTCTCTTCCTGCACAGTTGAGCCTGCTTGCAATCAATGCCCTGCTCCCTGGCTCTTCCTTCAGGTGCAGCCTGTGGCGTTAGTAGGGCCACTTGGCCAACGTAACCCTTCCAGTGCTGTGTGGGGTGGACATCCCATCACACACATGGACAATGTATTAGATACTAAATAGGTTTTTAATCTAGCAGACAAAGGCATAACAAGACCCACTGGCGCTGGAAACTGGAGCCAGACAATGTCAAACTACAAATAACGTGCATGTTATTTCAAACAGTGAGGTTAACTAACTATTGAAAAAAGTTACCACTGGGTGGGTGGTGGATTCTCCATCGCTTAAGGTCTGTAAAACAAGTTTGATGTTCATCTAAAAGAGTGTCCTAGTTTTACCACAAGTTATATTTTTGATGCATGAATCACTGGGTGAAATTCTATGGCCTGTATTATGCAGCAGGTCAGAGTCAATGATCATAACTGTCTCTTCTGACCTTAAAATGTATGAGTCTGAGAGGAGCTTGAGCTGTGTGTGATTTTCGTCAGAAGGCCAAGATGGAATTAATTCTCTTAACTTACTACAGTCAACTTATTGCTTTTTATAGTGTATGGATCTGTGACTGTTTTTAAATATCAGAAACTTTACTGCATATAATTCGGTGCAGCACTGAAGTACTTGAGCTTTTATATATGTATGTGCTGTTGGATAATCACCGAGTCAGCCCATCAGTGCAGTTCTTTAAAATATGTTAGTTCCATCTCTCTGTAACAGAAGACACTAGTGTTTGTGTTCCCTTCTTCAAAATCATGAATAGCCAGACAATAGAATCTGTGAGGTCAGACCAGATGCACTCACTGAAACAGATCTTTACTGTTTGTTGGAAATACTCATTAAATATCCATGAGGATTTTATGGATTTGATATTATTACAATATCATTGTATGATGCATGTAGCACCGCCGTGGTTAAATACGTTAATATACTGCCATCTGTACCTCCTGCTTGCCTACATCTATGCACATGCCGCTTTCAGCATGTAAACACTTGCCCATGCAAATGATAAAATTTACATGTGAAAAACGCATTTTGTGCTCTATTCTACTCTACAAAATGGGGTCTTGCATTTAAATTCCTTCATTTTCATGGGCAAGTGATGATATGCAAGAAAAGGCATGTGCAGCTGATTACGTGGGCATTGTGGAAATTTGGCCCTCAGTATGTGGGCCAGTTCCTTAGCAGATGTAAATTGGCATAGCTCTGTTGAAGTGCTGGGAGCCACAGTGATTGAGATCAGTAGAGGATCTCTGCAAAGGCACAAGGTAACACAAAGACTGTGCCTTAGTGGTGTTATTGATATGTAACATTTCTACATTATAAACATAACTATTAGAACAGTTATCATCAACGTGAGGAGAACTGTCACTGAACGACGTGTCCCAGAATTCCTGTGTAATCAGTGTTTAATGTTGTAAAATAAAAAAGTCATAAATAGTCATTGGTTGCTCTTGATGGACTATGAAAGTCTGCTTTAGCTGGATTACAACTGTTTTAAAAATACTGCTTAATATGCGCATATTGCCGCTAGCCTTATGCTGTGCTATAGATAACTAATGTGCATCTATTCTTATCTCCACTGCACGAACACAGTAATTTTGTGCTTCTGTTATGTCTCAGTATTGGGAAATATAGAAAAAACTGAGAGCTGCCTAGGACAATAAGGGCCTGAGCTGCTAAAACAAAGGCGATTATAGCAAACAGTGCTTAACACTTAGCTCTTTATCTTTAAAGCACTTAATAAGCATTAACTGGTCCTCACACCAGCCACCTGAGGTGGGCTAAGTGCATGTGGACGTTATGGGCGCTGCAGCAGTTTTTCCACTGACGTTTGTAAGTAGCAGTAACAAGGCTGACAGAAGAATTCTTCTGCTGATCTAGCCATGTCTATACCAGGGGTTAGGACAGCTTAACTATGGCGCTTAGGGTTGTGAATTTTTCACGCCATTGAACAATGTAGCTGATCAATCTAAATGTTAAGTGTAGGCCAGGGTTAAGTATTATCTCTCCCATTTTAGAGATGTGGAAATTGAGAACCTGATGCTCCCTACTGCCTAGTGTCCTCTTTTACACCATGCAAACAGCTTTCCAACTCTGGCACATCTGAATCCTCTACTCACTCCTCCTGAACATCCACGTTGTGCTGGTCCAGACGAAAGACTGTGAAGAATCCAGCCCAGAGATGCAGGCAGGTTAACTGACTGGTCCAAGGTCACACAGCAAGTCCATGTTGGGAGTTACTTGCTCCCATTCCCAGGATCAAATCACTAGATCCCATCTCAGAAAGCATGGTGATGGGGTGCGTGTAAATCCTTGGACAATGCTGTCTCAGTACATTGTGCAATTTGATATTATATTGTCTGATTACATCTCACTAATCCAGCCAACAGCACTGACAATACATCTAAGACTTAGGAAATGACTAATAGATATGTTAACTTCTCAACCTTCTTTCTCATTGATGATGAACTAGTCTAGAAATAAGTGAGATTGATTTACATCCAAGCATTAGGGATGAAGATATGTGCTCTGACCAATGACTTTTTGATGGCACTGGCAATGTTGATTGTCTTTTGTAGCATTTGACATTTAATTCTAATTCAGTTGGATATGTTATTTTTTGCTGGCTTTCTGCATTAAATATTTGCATTCCTCTGTGGTGTAAAATAGCTGCCAAATTCTGTCCAGAGATTGTGAGTAAAGTGCTTTCTGCAGTTGTAATGTGTAAAGACATTCTAGAGGGGTTTTGAGATAAAATATGGTACATTAATGTAAGCTCAGGATCTGCTTTCGGATGTCCCTCTGGAAATCCAGTTTATCTCCATTGGGTTCATGGAGTTACTCCAGATTTCCACCTGCTTCCCTGAGATTAGAATTTAGCACTCTTGACTTCAGTGACCTTTCATATGATGAAAGAATTTGGGCCTGACACATATTTTGACCCCGAGGAATAATCTTGTAGGGTTTCAGTTCAAATCCCAAGTGACAGTAGCAATGGACTGGGGAAGAGGCTCCAATGCCATGACCAGGGTTTCAGAGCTGGAGAGAGATGACTGAGGTGGTGCAGGAAATTTAGGGCTAGTGGAGTGGACATGTTTGGGGTTTTTTTTCCTCTGAAGAAATTCCATTTGAATGCATGAAGTGCCTGTTTCTGCATTTTTATGATGTATATAAATGAGTTTCGAGCTGGCATTGTAACTTGCTACCTGCTGCACCAGGAATTCCAGGAAACTGCAGCTAAAACCTTTGCTGAATAGTTACAGTTCTTAGGCTGAATGGTCAGCAGGGAAATAGAAGTGGGAAACAGTGTTGAAAACAAAGGACTTCAAAATCAGAAATGAAATACAAGAGTAAAATTTACTCGCAATAAGAGAGGACCTTTGCCAGTCTTAGTGGCTGCCTGCAAAGAAGCCCATTTGAGAGAGATAAATGACCCAGCATTTTCTAGGGCCACAGCAGGGTATCTCAAAGTGTTGTATATGGTGTTCCTGTTCTTCCTGTCGTGTACACCAGAGAAAATCGGCACTAACTTCTGAAGTTATGGGAGGAGATTTTTGTCTGGTGAAAATGTGGGCTAGGTGTTTCGTAGTTAATAAACTTTTTTTGTTTTGTCTAAAACCAGTGTGGATATAAATTGTAATGGGGGGGGCAGAAAGCTGTTGCATCGCTCTTCACGTTGAGGAAGGGGGCAAATTTTATGAGCTTACGCTGTATGGTATCATTTTGGGTTTACCCTCCAGAGGGGAGTGTGCACTTGAGTATTGGGCAGTTCCTTAGCTGAGCCTCCCATCTCAGCATCTGTGTGCATGGCTGCAGCTGGGTGTGTCCCGACCTGTGTGTATGCTGGTTAAGTGCAGTCTGAAGCCTGAGGGAGGGCTTGGGTGGCTGGCCCCAGCAATACAGTGTAAAGGGAGCCCAGGTTGGTGGGTCAGGTGGGCTCAGTGGCACCCCAGGGGGAACCCATCTCCCCCCCTCCCTTTTTTTTTTGTTTTTTTTTTTGCGCAGCTAAGGCTGGAAAGTTATTAATAGCGTTGAATGTTCTGTGTTGTGGATGTTGTTTGCAGGACACCTTTTGATGCCATCACAAATGTCTGGATGTTAGAAGACCAAAAATGGATAATGTACCCATAGGCCTCCAGAATTGTTCTCTCGCTGTCTGTCTCTCTGCTTAGCGTGTGGCTGGGTTTCCTTCACACTCGGATTCACCTTTGATCCCATTCTTTCAAGGAGGGATGAATGACTTTGACTTTGCACAAAGGAATGGGATCATGAGATGAACAGGCAAATGCAAATCCCTCCCACTTCCTTGCTGTCAGTTATATCAGCTCTGAAAGGATTTCCCCATCTCTTGGTATGCATGCCACAAAATCTGACAGTCCCCAACCTGTGTCAGTTATTCAGGGTTGCTGTTTGGAGAGGAGCTACAAGGCCATGCCAGGATTTTAGATCAGTGTTTCCCAAACTTGGGACGCCGCCTGTGTAGGGAAATCCCTTGGCGGGCCGAGTTGGTTTGTTTACCTGCCCCATTTGCAGGTCTGGCCGATCACGGCTCCCACTGGCCACGGTTTGCTGCTCAGGCCAATGGGAGGTGCTGGAAGCGGCGTGGGCCAAAGGACATACTGGCTGCCGCTTCCAGCAGCTCCCATTGGCCTGGAGCTGCGAACTGCGGCCAGTGGGAGCTGCGATCAGCTGACCTGCGGATGCAGCAGATAGACAAACTGGCCTGGCCTGCCAGGAGCTTTCCCTACACAAGAGTCGTCCCAAGTTTGGGAAACCCTGTTTTAGAGCATGAGAAGCTGTATTTCTAATATTTAGTTACCAACAATCCCAAATGGTAAGAGGCCTTGATCTGCAGCTGCTGGACAACAGCAAACAGCCTCTACTGTTTCTCACTCTTTTTTGTATGCATTCCTCTGTCTTTAATCTGCCTCTGACCAGCCACTGGTCACAATAAACTACACCGGCTAAGGATCAAAAACTACAATAAAGTCTAAGAAGACAAACTACATTATAAGAAATTGGTGAAAATGAAACTTTAGGGGAAGACTTTTCTCCTAGGACCTGCATTGTGGAAACTTGGAGGTGGCTGAAATGCAGTTGGACTCCTAAGCCCTTGACAAATTCCAACGGAACGTTTTAATCAAAACTGGACATGAAAACAAACACACAACTCCCCTCCCTAATGTTTATAGAAATATTTCCATGAAATTATAAGAAAATCAGTGACAACAGATTTTTGCTTGTATTTAGATGTCTTTCTGCAGTATTCGCATTGCAAGAAGATCGAAAGCATAAGCAGCACTCCCAGAAAGTGAATCAATCAGTCCATGTTTTTGGTTCCAGCCTTTCCTCTTTTATTCTTTTTTGAAAAATGAAAATGACACTAGCACCTATAGGTGCCAAAATTGGAGCCCCATTGTACGGACAAACAGGAAGGGGCTGCAAACTCTTTGGAGCAGGGATTATCTAAAGATTTCGACCCTGATCCTGCCAAGACTTATGCACATGCTGAACTGTAAACACTCGAGCACTCTCATTGAACTCCGAATTTAAAGTCAAGCCTGTGCGTAGGTCTTTGCACAATCGAGGATAAACTCTTCAGGATAAGGATGTAAATAGCATTTTAAATTATTAAAATTGTATCAGTTAAATATTTAATTGTTAACGAGTTCACCACATAGCTGTGGGAGCTATGGGTCTGGGGATCCCATAGTTCATCCCACATTTTGCCCGATTTCCAGGCTGCTGCCCTGCACCCAAAGTCCCGGCTGCTGCCCTGCTCCCAGACCCAGACAGGGGCCAGGGGGCCTAGGCTGGGGTGAGCGCTGGGGGTGGGCACGGGGCCAGCACATTAGGCATTTAAACATTTAACTGAATATGTTACCGGTAAGACTGATGCTTATTGGTTAATTTTACATCCCTACTTCAGGGCAGGGAAAAGTCAGATGTTAACTCTTTCAGATTTGTAGACTAATGCCCTGTTAGTGACACAGGTAAGGAAGTTTGATTAGCCAAGATTTTGAAAACTAGGGCCTAAAGTTAGACTCTTCAGGCCATATTTAGGCACCTAAAATACTCAGCCTTATTTCTAAAGTGCTGGCCACTCAGCAGGTCCCATTGAAGTAAATGAAAGTTGAAGCACTTAGCTTTGAAATCTAAGGGCCTAGTTCTGTTTTACACTGAGGCCACATTGCACTGCTCTGAGTGTGTAAAAGGGCTTTACAGTGAGTATGTGTGTAACCTATGCCCACTTTAGGACCCTTTTAAACTGCCAGAGCAGTGCAATGTGCCTCAGTGCAAAGGGCCCATCTGTAAACGAGATTAGGTCCAGTGAGATAAGACAAAGGGGAATAACGACAATCTCTTGAAGCAGCCTCCATGGTTGTTTCCTGAATTGGTATCTCATCCCTCAGTCGAGATTGTGGTGTTCCCCAAATGTTTCCTTGGACAAAATACTGGAGGCTTGTCCACACTTACAGTGCTGCTTAATGCTCAGCCAATCGGAAGGGAGTTGGGTTCGGATCCCCGAATGTGGAGTGGTGGAGATGGGCTCCCTGAGGCACCCAGTGTGGTAACCAGCGGTCCCAGAGAAGCTGGCGGGAGCCCTGGGGAGAGTTCTCCTTTCTGTGTGAAAGGCAGGGCATGCTGGAACGGGTTTGCCCCGAGGGAAGGGCTGAGTGTGCTGTAAGAAATAACAATGACTTGGCATCTGCGGGAAGTGTTCTTTTCCAACTGGTGTTAAAAAAGCAACGCCAGGGGAGCTACCCTCAGGCAAACCGCTCTGCCTCTCTCCTTCCCTCCCCCCAAAAGATTGACTGGCAGAGGCCTCGGTTGTTCCTTGTAATTGAGTTTCTCTTGTGGTTCCCCACTGTGTATTGAGCACGGAACGTGTGGGGAGCATAAATCTCTTCTGAATGGAGGCTAGTGACCCTGCCCTTCAAGCACACAGAAGAAATGGTATCCAAGAAGGCTTCCCTCCCCCGTCCTAGAAAAAATACCAAGGCCTGAAATCTGCAAAAACTCGTGCGTGTGCTTAACTTGACATGCGTGAGCAGTGCCTGTGGTGTGAATGGGACTTGTCTGCATGCGTAAGCACATGTCTGAGTGTGCTGGCTCAGGGCCCACCCGGGAGCTAATCCTTAGAATCAGCAGCTCTTCTCCATCACTACTGATTTGAAAATTGCATGTCGTCGTCCCCCCCACCCCCCCATTAGCCCTCTTCCTTAGGGGGAACCGAGTAGCACGTTCGCTCCCCTTCTCTCGTATCTGGCGTGTGGTGGTTCCAGTCACACCCATGATGGGTATTTTTATGATGTTGCTGTTACATGGGAATATCCCTTTTGAAGTTAAGAATGATACAGCATCTGATCTTACGTGTTTCCAGCTCAATTCACAAGGACACACCAAGCTCCCTGAGGCAGTATTTACAATCCTGTTTTCTCCTGTATTTCATGTTTATGATTGCCATATTTAATTAAGGGAGGTAAATGTTGCTGTTGTGGGTTGAGTGGCCTGTTTTTAGTGTGAATCATTCGAAGTGTATTCTGCACTGCAAGATGCACCCAGAAGGGGAGAAGAAACTGTCAGACTTCATTAGCAGCCTCTCTTTACAACAAAACAGGACAACTCAGAAGGTAAAACTGGTCTTTGCCGAAAACTCTGTATCCCACAACCCAAGGTCAAATTACAAAAAATGCTGGGAAAACCTGAAAGGCCCTATCCTGCTTACTGCAGCCTCCTCACGAAGTCAGTGGAGATCCAGAGTAAGGCATGGCCCAAAAGTTCTTTATGCAAGGACACAAGCAGTTCAGTGTTAATACGGTAACTCTGGTTATTGCCTTTCACCCCTGTGCTTCGTCGCAGGGACAGCTGCAGATTGTTTCCCCTCGAGTTGTATTATTGTGCAAGGCATTAGAGCTTGAAGGGTGAGTTTGTGCCTCACTTCTGACAGTCTCATTTCTATGAACAATAGTAAAGTGGAGTTATTCCTCTCTGCTCTCCTAAGTACTCACCGGAGTGGAGAATGTGCTGCAGAGGGCTATGAGGATGCTGGCGTCTGGGAATGATCGTGCTATAATGGCTGTCATTTGATTTCAAAGCAGTTCAGTAAAATTGAGGGAGAAATTTTCAGCCCTTAAAATTGGTTCTGGCAGCAATAGGAGAAAGCTAAATCCACTCTCAGTTGCACTGAGAAATGCCAGGGACAACAGCTTTACAGTGGTGTGTCCGGGTAGATTTGACCTTGAAAGACTAGTGACTGACTTTCCAGCTGCAGAATACGGTTTAATCTATCAACGTTTTTATACCATGCTCCTCATCCTCATGCCAGCTGACTGCTTGAGTGTGCCCTGCCATCGACAAGAGAATACAGGACACGCACAGTATGTTAAGGATTCTTTGGATTTAAAATATTCATGGTGGTTCTTCTGACATACACATTTTCATAGATTTTATTTTCCTTTGTCCGGTTTTAACACCTGTATGAACTGGACTTGTTTGACAGCTCAGCTTTTGTAACTGATTCCTACAGTTTCCATTTGCTTTAAAGAGTTATTCTCTAGGGTATCATTTTTATGGTAATTGGGTATCTGATAGCCACATAAGTAATTGGGGAAAAAACAATTCCAGTGTATGTTATTGTGGGGTTATGTTTTAATAAGATTAATCTTTGTAATTATTTCTAGCTTTTTGCCAAATGTAACTACATTTCTGCAAACCAGGAGATCTAAAACTGTTCAGTGAAGGGATAAGATTCAATACAACCAGGATGAAAACTGTTGGTTTTTAAAACCCTTGCTTGTGTTTTGACATTTTGTGCTGTTAGACAAGACCGTGTTATTTCATGTTTGTCTCTGGGAGCAGTTTGCTTAGTTTGTCAGTGATGGAGCTTTTGTTTCACAAAACTGCTCTTTTCAGATGTTTGCAGGTGACATTCATGTGACATTCTACTCAGAACTGAAAGGCACGGTTACCCCTGTACCTCAACAAGCGTGAGCTTTGGTGGAGATTTGACTGCGCCTTGTCACACCAGTCTGTCCACCTCGCCAGCAAGCTCTTTATGACTCTGCCCATCTTTACCTTGCCTTGCAGGTAACAGTCAGTGACACCTCCCCAGAGACATCTCCCTGCAGTCCCTCTTCCTGGATACTCAGAAATTATCAAATTTGCTGCCTCCAAAGAGACAGTGCACACTCCAATCAGCGGGTTTAACTTGAGGATTCACACTTATCTGGGTACTGTTACACTAAGCTGGCTTTGTAATAAACCAAGAAAAACTTTATTAATAAAGAAAACAGATTTAAGTGATACCAGGCAAGAATAAAAGCGAGAGATGGTTACAAAGAAAACAGAACTTGCTTTCAAATGATTATAACTTAATTTTAGCAAGTTAAAATCTTTGCCTAAGCAGTTTTCTTTACGTACTTCAGGTTACCAGCATCTCTAGCCCTCCAGGCCAGAGGATTCAACTTTCACATAATTATAGGATGCTGTCTCCTTTGTTCCTTAATGAGGATGTAGGCTTGCACCCCTTATATTTCCCAAAGTCCATTGTCTTTGCCTCAAGAGCCAGGATGATTTTCTGAGAGTGCAGGCTGTCCCCTCAGTGTGTTCACTGTGCTGGCCTTTGTTATCTTGATTGCTTTTTTTACCTTATATGTAAATGTACTTTCCTTGTCCTCTGGCTTAGCAAGTTTGACCCAAACAGGTAAATCAACATTCCTTTGTCTAAGGCAGGCTTATTTATCAACTCTTTCCACAGTATATTTTAAGAACATATTTCTAGCGCACGTGCATAACTCTTTACACCCTATCTGTACATACATCGCATAATAATATTAATTATCAGAGGATCACGAGCTTTCGTAAAATACCTTATTTATGCAGGCATAAAGGGTTACGCCTGTCTGGGTTAAGAAAAAGATCTATACACAACTCAGCAACTGTCTTCTGTTCTGTTTCCATTGAAGGTTTAGGACACTATTATCAACAACAAAAAAACCTTGGGAAACTGCTGTAAATTTATAGTAGAACTGTCATGAGATGGTTTGCTTAATGTGCAGTAATTGGTAGATGTTTCCTAGCAAGCAATGACTGTGTTTTGTAGTCATATTTGGAGATAGTCCCTTGGGGGGCAGCCTCATATTGTTCCCTGTCAGGACGATTTGTCCTGCGTGCTGGAGCGAAGTGTTGGAGTCAGCTCAGAATGTTCAGGAATGAAAAGCTGCTGATCTGAAACTTTGCATGTGTGGTACATATAAAATTGCTCTTCAGAAGGGGAATGTACCCAAATCATGGCCAACCTTCAAACTGATGTGCAAACCAAGGCAGTCCCACAAATGCACATGCAATTTCCTGCCAACATTTACATGCGGCTGTCTTAACTAGGCATGCACATCAGGTAGTTGCACCTGCCAAATGACCTGTTAGGCACGTCCCTGGTTTGCATGTGGAGTTGTGCTAATTGTCTGCACAAATAAGCACACAGCTGTGTGCACACAATTAAATTCATCCCTTGTGCAGAGGGCCAACACAAAACTTAGGTACCACTTCAATCCCACTTAGGGCCTGTGAGTCATCTATTGTGTGCACATCTCTCTTTGTGAAAATCTGACCCTCTAATATTAGGGCCCAGCATTGTGGATATATACTCTTTCTCTCGGGTCGTAAAGGGGTTTAGAGCGGTTGCTGTTGCTTCTTTCATATGGTGATAGTGGAATAGTGAAGGCAACAGCGTAAATATAGTTGGATGTTAAGGTCTCTTATTCAGCCCAGAGACGAGGGGTAGCCATGTGGATGGCTGTGACGCCTCCAGGATGTGCACAGATTGGGCAGTCATTCATGATGTGTCCGATAGTTTGCACTACACCACAGTCGCAGGTTGGCGATTCCCTCCCTTTCCGTCTGTGGAGTAAGTATGCACATCTTCCATGTCTGGTGTGGATACGATTTGGAGCTGTCCATATATATGCTCTGTGGGGAGGAGAAGACTGGCACTTGCACAGTTGGGACATTGTTTAGATTTTCATTTGGTACATCAGCCGCCCAGGCTGCAGACCATCTTCTGCGGATGCCCTTATCTTCCACAAGGAGGCTGTGGCACAGGATCAGACGGGTTTCTTGGTTTTGATCGGTGGCGAAGGAGGTGTTCTAGTCTAGATAGATTTAGAGTTATCGAAGGCTCTTATACCACACGCTCATCACTAGAAGTTCAGGGATGAAGTCTTGCAATACAGGACTCTTTTAAACCTGCATATTATAATAACATGCGTGGCATTAATTAAGAGAACAGTGAAAAATGCATCCATCCCAGTCATACAGGATTTTGAGAGGTGTATTTTACCAGCAGGTGTAAAATATTTTGTTAATTACTAAAGCCTAAATTGTTTCTGCCTGATGGAAATGTATTACCTATGATGCAAGAGTTTTCCAAATTTCACGTCTGCTTGTCCTGAACAATAGTTTGGCACGTGGCAGAACTGAAGGGCTCTGCCTTGCATTTGGCCATTGTAACGTTGTTGTTTCCATTGAATTGTTTGTGTAACGCCCTGAAAATTTGGAAGATGGGAAGCTGTGGCATTTTAAAATTCAATTATTGCATTGCCGTCGTCACTAGGTAGGGACACTTCTCTGTCTCTCAGCACTGCTGAATCTGCTTGTCTTGTTTGCCATTTGTATGACAAAAAGAAAATAGAAGCCTGGTTTGGGGGAACACACACAGAATTACTCAGGCTTTACAAATCAGCTACTGCAGCCCTGACTCCTGTGCGTAAGCCTGGCGGAGCGCCGGCACTCAGTACCTTGCGGGATCAAGCCAGCAGAGAAGAATTACTCAGGCAATGTGGCTCTTGAAGTGCCTTATTCTAATTATAGTAGATGGCTGCTGGAGCAGGGTTCCGAATATCAACATTTCTCACTCTTTGTGTTGCCCTCACGTGAATTGCTCCATGATGATGAATTGTTCTTGTAGGAGGCTGCCACTTCTGTTGTGCTACACTTACCAGATCCCAGTAGTCAGGGATTTTAATTTAGGAGTATTCCCTTTCAGAGAGTCTTGCGTCTCGCTTATGGCTTTATCTGAAACCAGCAGGCATTGGAAGACTTTCTGTGGCCTTTGGCTTTGCCTCCTTCCCAGGGACTACCCTTTTTCCTTTGCTGCTCACCAGACCTGTCACAGGTCTAAGGTGATTTTCTCCTCACTTCTTCCTTTCTCCCTAGAGCACTAAGTGGTGATATTTTGCCTATGGTTATAATGGATCATGCTATGCCTTTCTTTGCTTCAGAGAAATCTGACAACAGCTAGCTTTCTGATGTCCAGTTTGGGTCTAAAGAGTCTGTAGTTAAATGACTCAAGACTAAGACGGAAGGCTTTTCCTCCCAGATAACCAGCAGGTGCATGCTGGGAAGCACTCAGGCATGGCATTAAGTGGGCACTGCCTTGCTGTCACCTCCTGTTCCTAGCAGAACAAATTAAAAGAGAAGACTCATCTGATTATGGAAAGTAAAGTGCTGGAGGCATTGCATCAACAATCAGCGCAGGGCTTATTAGTTAGTTTTGGAGAAGCAGAGCTAAATTAGCCCTAGTGCGGGCTAAAGAGATTGAGCGGCTTTTCAAAGATAATAAAGCAGAGGTTCTTCTTCGAGTGCTTGCTCATATCCATTCCAGTAGGTGTACGCGCCGCGCGTGCACGTTCGTCGGAGAACTTTTACCCGAGCAACTCCAGACCCAGTGGCCGCCAGGTCGCCCCCTAGGTGGCGGCCGCCATGGCGGGTCAATAATATACCCCTGGCACCGGAGCCCGCACCAGCCACACTCCACTAACATATAAAACCGTCTTTTTACCGCCGTGAAACAAAAAAAATCGGTCGTAATAGGAAAAACATGTGGAACGCACACAACAACACACAACCAACGGCATACAAGCTTGAACCCTCCACCCGAATCCCTAGCTTCATACATTGTCACATACGTCAAACATATACGTACAAAGTTAGTTTTTAGAAGTGAAATTATAGTAAACCTACCAAATATAATCTAGTATGTAGTACTTAATAAGTTATAGTTAGATAAACGCTAAATGTATATATAGTAGTTAAAAAACAAGTCTAAGCGCGGGAACTTCAACAGCACTCAGCCCTCTAACCCGCCCAACAAAAAGCGACCCAGAAGCGCGAACCCTGGCACCCCCGCGAGCGCACAGACGAACACAACCGAATAACAAAGCGATACGATGCCTCGGCTTGTACAAAAGACCACGACCTAGACCCAACCAAAAGTGAAAAAAATTGCCACACCGACAGCCAAAACATGACATCTAGTAAAGTGCCCTAGACGTCGGAACAAATCACCAAACCATCCACCAAGCCAGCCACTAGTGCCCGCCCACTACTAGAACAAAAGCACCTACCCGCCCGCCAGAAGACCAAAAGCTGAGAACAACTAAAGAAAGGAAGCCAGAGCGACCAAGAAAGCCCTCCGATCGCTCCATAAACATATGCGATAAGGCACAGGCACCCTTCACACCCGCCCCGACGCGTCAAACACCACCGGCGCGACTCGTCAGCGACCGGGCAACCAAAGAAGGCTCCCAAGACGCCCGTGATCAACCAAGGCGAACAGCGAGCAGGAAAAAAACAAGTCGCAAACGACCACTAAAGGCGGGCGACCGCCGCCCATCCTCGGGCAACGAATAGAGACATCCGCTGAGAAAAGAAGTGCCCACCTGCCATCCAGAAACCAGCCGTAACATTACCCCCTGCTGCGCCGCTGACAAGAGCAAGACCCGAGCGAAAGAAGAGCACCACAGTCGATGCCCTGACGCCGGCTGCGCCGAGAGCATGCGGTGCCACGGGACGCCCTAACAGTGACTCCGAAGCAACAAAGGGATGCTCCGAAACGAAGTCCGGATCCCTCTTAGCTCAAAACCCCGACAAGAATCATGGGTTGAGCTCGTAGTCCCGTCCACGCCCGAGGGAATTTCTCGTCGGCCAAGCGGACTATCGCCTTGAATCGGGAGCCTCAGGACTCGCAAACAACATAACCCCAAGGCACACACGCCGGTGCAGTGGGTTAACTGATCCGGCAGGAGGCGACGCCCGCGCGAAACCCGACTAGAAGCCAGACCCAGCGCGCACGATCCCGGCACTATTCCGTCCAGACACGATAACACCCAGAATCACCGGCACCGATCCAGGGTCACGGCCACCGTCCCCCAAATCGAGGGGTGCCAGGAAGGGATAAGGACTTAGGACTTCCGACCAGGGGCATGACCTAGCATCGCAAAGCCGCTCACCGCAACCAGCTCCTTCGCACTCCGCACGCACAAGAACATCCCAGCCAACACTGGCAGGCACCAAATCGCATGCGCAGCGGCTGTTAACCCTTCGACCGGACGCCAAGATGGCACAATTCTCCACACCGTCCACACCCGCCAACCACCACAGCATCGAAACACTCCCGCGCCTCCCAAGACAATGACTCGAGGAACACAACGGTCCGCCGGTCCACATCCCGGCACCGCGCCGCTCCAGCACCACATATAACCGAAGAGACAAACCGTGAAATCGAAGCAGAAACGGTCTCACACAGAAAGGTGCAAACCGAAGGTCACAAAGCCCCGGAATGGCCAGCCACGGCAATGCGAACCTACACTGCACCGACGAGAGTATGGTGGCGCAGAGGATCACCAGGTCCGACGAACATCTCCAAGGCATCCGAAGAATATGTGCTCACAGGACACACACAGCTCCCACGGCACTGAGACCATAATATCGCCGATCAACCACAAAAAAAATAAAACCGCCAGAGAGAAGCTGCAGGGCGATGTCGCAAAACACCTACGACTACTTCACGCACGCCAAACCCCCCCATGGCCCATCTACCAAGAAGCGTATCAAGCATCCTATCGAGGAACGAGAGAAATGATAGAAATCCTCACATCTGGCCACATCCGAGAAAGCAAAGCGCCGGCTGGCCTAAGCGTTCACACTGACCGGAGGGGTCACCAGAACAACAAGAAGCCACACCATGACCTGAGCAAGAGAGTCGGAGGACCTTACTGGAGCCAGAACAACTGAGACATATGACCCAATGTACAAGAAAACCAGAGGGAAGAACAGAGATGACACCTACAAGCAAACGTATCGGGATACCAACGAGTACCGCGCTGGTTATGACGAGCAGACTAGGGCTCTCACCGAGGCTAGCAAGTTGGACTCGACCATGCGGAACCACCCCAAACTAACCACAATAGCCACACGAGAAAGAAGAAACAGGTCCTGCTCGCCTCACCGGCCTGAAGGACTGGGAACCCCATAAAGAAACAACAGAGAGGTGCCAGGGACAGCGGTCCCATCCACTACCGAAGCCTGCCCAAACGGACACAAAACCTGACCCACTTCCTGTAGCAAGCAAAGATCTGCCGTCGATCCAATATCCGCCTCGACCGGAGAACAAAAAACGCGCGGACAGCCCAAAAAAGAGCGAGCCTAGGGGCCGAGAAGAAATGACAAGAAGACGAACCACAGCCAGGGCCCCCTCGCCCGACATAAGACCATAGGTGAAAAACAAAATCCAAACCAGAGAAGACCTACAACCTAACCAACACGCCACGCAAAGTCGCAACCAAAACATGAGGCAATGCAATAGAGAGTAGGTCTGCCGAAGCGTATGGCAGAGCCAGCGGATACTCCAAGTCCGCCATCATCCTAGAGGCAAAGAACAGCTAGCGCCCAACTTGACGGATCAGCATCGCCCTCACCCTTCATAAACAAAAAAACACATACAAAAGCGAACAAGCAGACCACCACACATTAGCCCAGCTACCCGGCAAGGACCTCGCGATTCCCCGAAGACATTGAGCTGGCTGAGAAAACGGTGATAAGAACACGAAGTATAAACATTACCATCCATCAAAAAATCCCTATGAAAAGGAGAAGAATGAGTGATCATACTAAAGACGAATAACCAATTCCAGCCCCATGTTCCACTCGTTGTTCAATCTGTGAAACGAGAGGAACGGCAGGAACAATCGAAGCTCCGCCCCACTGAAGTCGCAGGAGGCGCGGCGTATGGATCTGGCTCGGCCGTAAGGTCTATTTCTGGCGGACGTAATCAGCTGGCGGGTTTCGAACCAACAAGCCCTGCTTCAGCCGCTACCACATATAATACGGAGCGGCTGTTAACAATTTAGAGGAGCTTCTCCCAACAGCGGAGATCACGCATCGAGGACAAGAGTTTCACCGCCCTCCTGGACGAAGCAGAAGGGTCGCGCGCACTTCTGCTGCAGGCGTCCTTGGACGCAGTGACTCGGCCGGCATAGGCACCATCGCCTCCGGAGTCACTATGCCGCCGCATCTCCTCGGCTACAGGTCTCTGGTCTCCCTCCGGACTCCAAGACCACAATACAGGACCTTCGTTTGACGGGCAGGGGCTACTTTTCTGAAAAGACAGACCCGCGCCTGCAGAGTCCTTAAGGGACAACAAGGTATTATGTGTGCCCTCGGGATCACACGCCAGAACGCAGCGCGTCCTTCAGGCCGGCGCAACAACCAGCGCAGCCTTCCCGCACCCGAACAAGGCAGGATTTTGCCAGGAAACGTAACAGAAGTTGGCAGCGTCGACACCCCGGCAACCACGGGGCCAAACTTCAAGGTCCCTCCAAGCCATCCTCTGGTCCGAAGCCGTCCTTCTTGAAGGTGCGCCCGGGCGCGCTGTACCAGTTTTTTTTCCATGGACCATCTCCTCCCTTTCCAACCGTTCTCGTTTCTTCCTCCGGGCGTGCGCAGCTTCTACGGACCGTTGGGTCCTACCGCACGCTGCGGCTTGGGTACCACCTGCAGTTTGCTTCGTGACCCGCCCTCACCGCCGCCCTTCCTCGACGTCCCTCTTCATGGACCCCTCTCACGAGCTAATATCCTCCTAACAAGAGGTTCGCGAACGCTCATCAACACAAGGGGGCCGTGTGAGGAGTGCCGTGAGACGAGAGTGCATCACCAGGGAAAGGGTGTTTAAATCGCGCGTTCTTCTGATCCCCAAACAAGCCAAGGGTTCGAGGTTCTCCGAAACGCCATCCTCGACCTCGCGAGCTCGTGAGATACTCAAATTTACGAGTAGCTACGCAATTGAAGTGTCCGACCAAAAATGGTTTCCTTGGGGACCCATATTCCCTTTCCTGGATCCCGGAGACTCTGAGTACGTCCGCCCTACGCACAGACGATTGTCCATATGCTCATTATCCCGTTCAGTTTCGACGATTCCTCCACATTGACATATGTCGCGGACACGCAGCGATTGTATCAATAGGTCTGTGGTCAGGAGGCTCTGAAGAACTTCAACCGAACTCGTCACACTTCGGACTCCCACCCAGGACCCCCAGGAGATGTTCAGGCCAAGCATATGCATGGCCGTAGTGTCGCCATTTCTTCGCGTCGCATGTCGGGATACACGCTGTTCCCCTAACCTCGACGGAGACAGGATGGCATTCACATCCAGGAGGAGGCCTTTGCAAAGCAGGTATCGAGTAGATACCAACCAAAATATCCAAGTGATAACAACACCACTATATGTCATTCGCACGCCTCGGGCTCTACTCAATTCGGAGAATCCACTCTATCCCCTACTCAGAGGATAAGTTTATGGAGCCGTTCTGACTTCTACTATAGCGCCCGGGCGGTCTTCCCTCCAGCACGGTTCCAGATACTGTCAGCCATTCATCTCGCGGGCTACAGTCGACACACCTCCCTGACGCACGCCTGATGCGTTGGGACACATGGCAGCCTGCCACTTCGTCAGCAGCGCACGCCCGACTCCGCCTCCGGCCCCTACAATCCTGGCTCATCCCAGCTCCGTCGGACCAGCGCGCACGTTGGGATCACGGTGGCCGATTTCCACAAAGTCCGTCGTCCTCGTCCTCTCTCCAATGTGGCTAGATCCAGTCGTCGTAATGTGGGGGCTCCATTGTATCAGCCCCAGCCTTCGCTTGTCTCTGACGCATTGACGGACCGCGTCAAGATTGGGATGGGGGCTTCACCTAGGAGACCTCTCAGACCCAGGTGGCGGCTGGTCTCCTCCCGAGCTCGCCCTGTGCATATCAACGGGTTCCAGAGATTGAGGCCGTTGCCTGGCTTGTCTCGTGTGTTCGTCGTCAGATCCAGGGCCGCTGTGTCTCAGTCTTTATTCCGACAACACCGACGGCAGTTTACTACGTGAACAAGCAAGGCGGAACGAAATCTCCTCTTCTTTCTCGGGAAGCAAACGATACTGTGGGAAATTTGCATAGCCACCTCGTTCCGGCACTGATCGGCTCCTACTTGCCCGGGGGCTCGGATACCCTGGCGAACGCCGTCCAGCCGGTCCTTTACGCTCCCACGATATGGTCCGCTGCCGGATGTCGCCCTTTGCTCTACGTTCGGCAGTTGGGGGCCATCCTCACGTGGAGGACCTCTTTGCAACGCGCAAGGAACAGGAAGTGCCCGTGTCTGCCTTTTCCAGGCCACAGAGCGGCGGGCTCGATACGCGGGCACGCCTTTCTAATCCCTGTCGACGCACCTTCTTCTATGCGTTCCCCCATTTCCCGTTTAGTCCACAAGGTCCTTCTGAAGCGCACAGGGACAGGGCCTGCTTGATTTTGATCACTCCGCATTGGGGCCCGCCAGCATTGTAACTCTGGGTACTGGACCTGTCTGGTAGTCGACCCGTTCCCCTGCCTCTTCACCTGGACCTGATCACACAGGGACCAACGGCCGCCTTTTGTTCACCCAGACCTCCAGTCGCATGCACCTTCAGCGTGCTCTCTTGATTGGCTAACGGTCCGGATTCTTCTTTT
>NC_133777.1:84907580-84942705 GCF_003597395.2 Chelonoidis abingdonii
AGGTGGAGGAGGAACTTTGTCACAGTACATATGTTTTCTATTGCACGTTGTTTGTAAAGTACATACAAATGGAGCTCAAGTGGAGGTTAGATACTCTTGTGAATAATCTGTGTACCTCCAAAAAACTACCCCAGAGCAGACTGCTGTTTGTCTTGTTCATATGAAAGCAGGTGTGGGGGGAGATGCATAGATTGTGAATTATGTTTTATCACCTACTATCTTGTCATGGTGGATGCCAAGTTTTGGGCTAAAATTCCACACAAGAGATTTCTAAATGAATTTTCTCACAGAAACAAGGTCTGTGAAGCATTTCAGATCTAGAAACAATACCAGAAACTTCTTAAAGTGCAGCTTACGTACTCTAAGTTAGTGCAAGAAAGAGCTTTTGACCATCTTGAGTGGAAGCTTGTGAATAGTGCTTCTAATTGTGTACAGTGCTCTTGGATCAGTGGAAACAAATGGATTCCTAGAGGAACTCCTCAAGCTGCAGGATTTATCTGAACTCTCAGCCGGTAGCCAGGGGTCGGGGGTTGAGTGTGTGTGGGGGGGCTGTTTGGAATCTGGAGAGAGGTTTTTAAATGAATTTTTAATGTAATTGATGACTTATTGATTGTATTTGCCCCCAGGGATTTTGAGGCATGTGTGTGTAATACACGTGTGAGCGCACAGACACACTCACTCAAGAATAATAAAAAAAATGCTATTGGAGAATGTCAGCTCAGTGAGAGACACCTCACAAGGATGTCTTTGTTTAACATGCTTCTAATGACAGAGGACCTGAGCCAATGCCTATTGAAATCAGTGGGAAATCTTCCACTGACTGCAGTGGGCTTTGGATCAGGTCCAGATTGTTTAGCGTAGGACACTTGCAATGTGACAATAGTTGAAGCATATGTATAAAGGGGCAACTCAAAAAGTTTGTCTGTAGGCAGAGGATATTTTCCTCTGTCTTTAGGGTACCCTATAGCTGTACATTTCCAGCGGGCCCACTCTATGCCAGGGTACCGAATCAAGTTCTGTATAAATCCCAAGTTGTGCACCCCACTCATGATGCTATAGATCTGCTTGGCCCAGCTTCTCCTTCAGATTAGTTAAGCTAGGGTCAAGTATTCAGTGCTCCAGGTTATGCCAAAGATTTTAAACAACTGGAAAAAAAGAATCATCTACACTTGGGAGGAAAGATATTCGTACAGGAGATGGGACTCCTTGATGCACGTACTAGAATGGATCCAATCCTGGCTTCTCAGCGGCCTCCAGTATATTCCGTTTGGAGAAGCATACAAATTATCTAGTGTGTGTGGGTGGGTGGGGGCCGGGCAGAGCCCACCGTTAAGCTGTGTGTTCTATAGTTTGATTCATTTCAGGTAAATGTAGCTAAGAATTCTTAATGCTTTTCTCTGGCTCGTTTCCATGCCGGAGCCCTTTAATCATTGTCTTTGTGGTGGGTTTCCTTGCTGCTTAAAGTGAGGCATATTCTGTAGTAGAGATATTGTGTCCATTCACTCGGTTTCTGCCTTGCTGGCCATACCCGTCTTTCCTGTGCAGGGCTACCATTGGAATCCCTGGTAGAATGACAGAACAAGGCCCAGTGCATGGCTAGTGGCTGGATCCCTCAACTTTTCACTTCCAAGCTCCCTCTAGCCCTTGGATTTCTTGAAAGTCAAGAATTTTTAGAGAGTCACTGCTGGGCGGGACTGATTCCTGGCGATGAGAAACAGATCTGCAAAGAGCCCGTGACTTGGAAAAGGGGAAACTCACGAGATTTAGAGTTCCATGCAGTATACTGCCTTCCCTCCTTCCAGAGCATATCAGTGCATGTTGAACTGAGTGGGAATTGCTGGCACTCAGCATCTCACAGGATTGGGCCTTAAGAAGGAAAGTGTCCTGGCATGCAGGGCTGAATGAGCTGGTTGTATCAAAACAGTGTTTTTTCAAATGGCAACTAAATTAGATGTTTGTAAAGATCAATCGTCTGCCTCTTGTAATCAGAATGAACAGACCTGGTTTATTGCATAATTCATACGTATTATTAATTTCCTCCCTGAATTTTCCCACATAGGTATTTCACATAATGTAATATTTATTACTTATTTGATTTAAAGCAAGAAGCATCCATCATTTATTAAAAACCAATAAAATGTTTCTTCAGGCAATATGGTTAGAAAAATGATAGGCCCCTGCTTATTCCTGGATTGGCTTTACATTCTGGTGATATGTTTTTTCTCACGTGGTTTTGTGCATATTGTGACAGACATTGCAATTGCATGCAGTGTCTTTGGAGACCATATTGTATGAAGTGTTTAGGTATGCAACTCCGTGGGTGAAGGTTGAACAATGGTGAATCAGTCAAGTTGTAAACACCTCCAGAGAGCTAACCACCCTGAGGGGGGAGGCTTCTTTATACTGGTTCAAACTGGATTTGCCAAAAAACAACAGACAAAGAGTTTTTGGCATTAAAAAGGCTGCATTTAAAGTGACTTGGGGCCTTGCAGAAGGGATGGAAGGACTTTGGTCTGCTAGGCCCCTGTAAGACTGATGAGTGACTCCTGGTGTGTTTAATGTGTGTTTAAATCTATTTCTTGTGTTTATATATGTATATATTGTTTTACTGTGTAATGCTTTTACCTTAAGAATAAATGTGCTTGCGTAGAAGAGCTGTGTGGTAACTTGTAACTACTGGCAATACACTGGTTGTAGCCTTTAGAGCGAAAGCAATGCACAGGCATTGGCCTTTTGGCAGACTGGCTTGCTGAGGATATCACAGTGTAAGGCAGGGAGCTGTGCAGCCTTAAAAGCCCCCATCAGATGAGAGAGTGACAAGGGTCTCTGCCCAGAGACGTGTGGTGGGTGGAGACCTGAGACCTTCTTGGGAACTGCTGGAGGGAATCCTGGAAAGAGACAGATGGGTGGAGTTACCCTGAAATTATGACAGATCTGATTTGACAGGTTGCTTTACAAGCAGTTAATTGACAATTTGACCCTTTGAAAACTCAGATCCAACCAAAAGCACCTCCCCAGTCATTTTGCTGAGCTGGTGCCGTATTCCATAATGGTAGCTGTGTGGCAATGAGTGTATAAATCACACACCAGCAGTAGTGTGGCGGGGAACCAAGTTTCTCTGTTTACTGTTGGAATAATCTAGTGTTTCAGATTTATATATTCAGTTTATATTAATTTAAATCAGGTGCTTCATCTGAAGTGTCCTTCTCTGAAGACAGAAAATTCTAATCCACTGATCTTGGCAGTTTTAAAGCCTTTACAGCAGTCTGAACTTTAAATAAGTTTTTGCAGGGGATAACGTTAACTTCAATAATCCTGCAGTCTAATATAATTTAACGTGTATTCAGATAAAAGATGGATTAAATGCTCATGGTTATGTGTAGAATTCAGATTTCTCACCAGGTACTTCTGCTGTGAATTGGTAACAGTCCTGCGTAGCATGCCTAAAGTCTCAGGTGTGTGCACTGGGTGGATGATAGCTAGGTGAACGCCCGTCTACCTGAACTGGGTAAATTGATTACACTGGTGAAGTGGTTAAGTGTGACTCCTTTCCAGTCCCACAGGACCAAGGTTCTGCAGAATTTGGAGCACCTGCTTTCCATGGCATGGCCCATAGCCTTTATCTGTGACCAAGTCCAAGATGTTAAAAGTACCTCTGGTGCAACACCCTCACCCCTTCCAGAGAAGGGTTTGGGACAGGTGGGTGAACCATAAGTTATTGGACTCCACAGTGGCACTTCCGTAGTTAGGAACAGGGATTCCTTCCATTGGAGAAGTTGCTGGGTGAAATGTGATGACCTATGTTATGTAGGTCAGGCTACATGACCTAATGGTTCCTTCTGGTCCTCAAATCTATGACTGGAAATCTATGGCAGGACAGCAAACAGTACAGAGAGGCCAGCTCTGTGTAAACACCTCCACAGCACTTCCCTGCAGGTTAGTCCGTCTGTCTGTCTAGCTAGCTGCCTGACGGGGATATGCATGGTTGGGAGGCTGTACCCCTGAGCTCCACTGGAAGCCTCTAAATCTTGCCTCCCAGGGAGAGAGTTTAGGCAGAAACTCTTCTGGGAGGACCTCAGTGCTCAGTCCCTGACTTGTATCCTCTATATTTCTGAGGTGGTTCACAGTGGCTGGGAATGCAGGCAGAGCCAGAGCCAGCAGCTAACGGGGGAGGATTAGGAAGGAATTGCAGTGTGAAGGTGGAGTCTGCTTTGTGAACCCACAGCTTTACCTGATCAGCTGGTGTGCTCACAGTGTTTTTTAATATCTGGACACTTGACCTCATAAAATGACATTCTCAGCTCAAATTTGCCCAGTAACTTATATATTATAAAAATTCACTTTTACCAAGCCTGCGACCAAAGGACGTACTTCTATGATGTATTTTTTAATTCTAAAAAATTTTAACTCTCCGCAGCAATTGTAAGCGATACAGCGTCATAGCAGCAGTGCATGTGAGCCTGAAAGTGAGACTGACTGCACTGACTGACTGTCGAAGAACAAGGAGAATATAAACAAAGAGTGCAGCTGCAGGAAAATGAATTTAGATGTTTCAGATAAGTTTTGTGATACCGCAAGATGTTGATTGTGACATAGATAAGAGCATTTGTTTTAACTTGACAGCATCCCTTTATATTCCAGCCAAATTCTAACTGGATGAATGTAATCCATTTGCCTGAAATTCCCTCTCTAGTTTCACTAGGATAAAATATTCTTCTTTCCTTGGTCTGAATTGTTGCAAAGTGCTACTCTGTGCTCTGCAGCTGCTGTCAGTTTAGACCCCAGAGGTGGGTGAATTTCTGTAGTGAGTGAAAAGATACCTATGTATGTAGGGCCAAATTCTACCCTTTGGCACATATATTCAGTTCTCGCGGAGGCCAGTGGCTATAGATGTATACGCATCTGAGGCAGAGGTGGAAGCAAGCTGGTGCGGGCCAGTACGGAGGACCAGTAAGAAAAGGAGACTGACTGAGGGAGGGAGAGAGAAGCCTGCTCCCTGCATAAGAATAGTTTAAACTCAGCTGTTCCCTGATGGTTCAGCCCCCAGGGCTAAGTTTCTGGCATCCTTGTTAATTCAACATGTGGAAACTGTCGCACACATAACTCCCCCCGTAGACCAAAATACAAGGTGGCAGTGGGAAAATTTCGTATATTCAGTCAGCGAAACCAACAGCACAAGGAATATTGTGCCATCTTAGTTGAAAGAAATAGTAGTTTTTCGGATTCCATCCACCCTCTTTATATGATTATTATAAACACGCGATGAAATGTCCTTAGGACATTGAGGTACCAAGTCTCTGATCTCTTTTTGTTTTGTGCCTGCCTGCAGAGTAGAAAGAGGCTGAAGATTGAAAAACTTTCTTCGTAAAATATCCTTGTATATTTCATATGACGGAGTTTCCAGTTGTCTCGCTCAGATGCATAGGCCCGCCGACTTCTTCTCCCTCCACAACACACAATCCCTCCCCGCGGCTCATGCCCTCCCGGCTGGCTGTGGTTTTTGCCTTGGTTCTTAACTCCTTGGCAGACCCAGCCCCAGCAGCACCTGCTGGCTCTCTGGCAGGCAGCAGCCCATAGGGGCAAGTTGCTGGGGTCACTGGTGGTCAGATGGCGGCTGCAGCTGGAGCTGATTGTTTATGAACACATTCATACACAATAATACAGTCAGAAGTGAAAGTAAGCTGATCCAGTCCGGTCTGGCATACTGGCGGAACCAGTACGCTGTGCTGGACGCATCGGCTTCCATGGCGGGGATTGAAAGGGCTCTGGGCTGCCCACGGCTGCGGGCAGCCCAGAGCCCTTTCAATCCCGGCCACGGCTCTGGTGGCTGGGCTGGGGCCAGGACTGAAAGGGCTCTGGGCTTCCCTCAGCGGCAGGAGCTCTGGGCCCTTTAAATCCCTGCCCCAGCCCCGCAAAACTTGGGGTTCCCCTGGCAGCCAGAGCCCCGGGCTCTTTAATTTGCCCCTGAGCCCTGGGGGGCTCCCAGCCACCTCTGAAGCTGAGAGCCCCTGGTTGATTTAAAGGCCCTGGGTCTCCCAGCCACAGCTGGTTCCCCAGGGCCTTTAAATCTTGAGAGGCCACGCCCCTTCTGGATGAGGCCACGCCCCCCTCAGGACCCTAGCAGTACCGGTAAGTCCTGTAAGTTACTTTCACCCCTGATCTGAGGTAAGAAAATGGGGACCATATTTGATAAATTGTTGGTAGGTGACTTGTGAAGTTTGTCATGAACATTGGGATTCTTGGATCAAAGGAACCAGAAATGCACTGTCCTCATCCCTAATACTCTTGCTTTCCAGACTACTAATTCTGACATTATTCTGTGGTAAATTCTAATTTAGGTTTGTACTCACAAGAAGAGCTGTCAACATACAGGAGTAACCAGTATAAATGCTCTTTCGTACACATTTTTCTGCATTTTGTCTACTTTCATTTTGCTTTATGCTACTTCCAGGGGCCTCCAGGAGAAGGTAGTAGACATGTCCCTCATCAGGGAGTCTTCGTAACGGCCAGATCTTCTTGAAGAGGATGAGGGGATAGAAGGAAATGAGGTCAAAGCCAGGAGTGGGGCTTGAGAACATAACCAGCTGGTCTCAGCCTGCTGTCCAGTGGTTCCGTGCCTGACCTCATGTGGTTTGAACTAGAATTGGTGCAGTGCTGAAGCAGTGCTGGCTCGGTGGCGTGCCATCAGCACTGTATCTCCAAAGCCTGTTCTGTACCCCACTGGGGTTTTACTTACTTCAGTAATTCTCCTAATTAGTTGCTTTATAAATCCACGTGATTGTTTGAGGTAACAAAGGCAGAAGCGCAGAGATGTGAGAAAGTGACAGCTGCATTGATCACTGAGTGCCAGGCAGAGGCAAAGCACCACCAAGTTCACTATCTACCTCTAGTCATGCTGGGAGGAGATTATATCCCATTTATTTCCCCCCAGTAACTATTTGTTCAGACAGGCCCTGTCAGGCAGCATGCAGGCTCAGCAGGAGAGCCCTAAAATTTGTGTCAGGAGAATTATTGCAGTGTGTGTGGGGAGGGTTCAAGTGACATCTCTGTCATTTTGCTGTAATGTTTTATTGTCTGGCTAAAAACATTGCAATAATTAAAAAGAATGACCTTGCTTCACTTCGTGTAATGAAACTTCTTATTAGCCCCGTCCATCTTGGGGAGCTTTCCTTGGCTCTTCACTGCTGAACTGTCAGGCAGAAGGCTGCAGCTTGTGTCTTTGTGTCTGATGAGAAAGGAAAATCCTGCCTCTGGTACAGAGCTGCCCAGGTGATGTCTGCACCAGGATGGTTTACCTAAAATTGGCCACTCTTTCCACCACCAGAACAGCCAAACTGCTGGTTGAACCGTGGGAAATTTTTGGAAGAATATCCCTGAGTATGCTGTAGTGAAAGCGTCGGGCTCTCTTCTTTGGACTGATCCTGTGCCCATTGAAGCCAGTGGAAAGATTCCCATTGATTACAATGTGTTTACAATCTGGTTTGCAGCACCAGATCCCTTCGTGTGCCTCCCTCTGGCTTTGTGGCCCTGTGTTGATGGGCAAAAAGGGGTGTGTTAGCTCAGTTGATTTAGCATGACACAGTTGAAAAGCCCTGTTGTGAGCCAGGCATACGTGATAAAACTACAGCTTGTCTGGTTTACACTAGGGGTCTGAAATGTGTTGGCGGATGTTTTTTTAAAAACACATCTGTTTGCCTAGTGTAGACGTAAGCCTGAGAGTACAGGCAGTTCCTGCTGGCAGGTCAGGAACCAGGCAAACAGTCTCCTTGTCTGTGAGTGCTGGACCTGACTAGACAGCTGTGTGTGTCTGGTCCTCTGCTGACAGCACAGACCAGCCTCCTATTATGGCAGCGTCTGCTCCAGCATTGCCCTGACCCTGTTTTCAGAATCCAGGATAGGACATGTGGACCAGGAGCAAATATTATTATTTTCTCTCCGCGTCTCTGTCTGACACACACGTACACACAATGGAGAAAATGCAATGGAGATTTTTTTCTAAATTTCAAAATTAAATATATTGGATATGAATCTTTTTAAAAATCCCGGTCACTTTTGAAGCATTGTTGTTCTTTTCACCCATCTGGAAAGGGCACGACAATATGAACACATTTAACATTTGACATTAAGGTAGAGTGTAGGCGTAAACACATGACGAGAGGCTGTCCCCACCCCAAAGATCTTCTCTCAGTAGACAACACAGACAAAAGCTGGGAAGGGAAAACAGAGGCTCAGAGAAGTGAAGGTGACAGCTGGGAGTAGGATGCAGGTTTCCTGAGCCTCAGACCGAGACCCTGTCCACTGCCTCCTAAGGTTGGGATCTCTGTACGTGCTCACATAGGCAGGTGGGATTGTGGATGCTGCAGACACATGAGTTCCTGAGACCCAGTTATGCATGTGAATACATGATCTTAGTGATTATATTCCTGAGTAAAGTTACTGTGGTGTGCGTTGGCAGGTTTGGGCCCTAGAGTGTAAGTTCCTTGGTACAGGGACTGTATGTTATACTTGCATCTGAAGTGGCATGTGCCCTTATGGCACTACGCAAGGAATTATTGCTAAACATCCCATGTTCAATAGGAATTTTGAAGAAATTAGCTAGGGGCATACAGGTAACGTGTTTTCTGAGTAACCTCAAAATCTTAGCTAATCCTCCCCTCTGTCTGTTGACGTGGCATTTAGTTCTCAGGAGCCTGAATCTTTATCGCACATCCATTGTATGTTGTGAGATCCTTTTTCATAGTATCTAAGAAAGGATTTGATATATTATTCGTACCTGCAATAGCAAATGAGGAAATTAAACCATAAAACTTCTGTACTTTCAGTAACTTAAAAATTGTAACTGTCTAAGCATGAAATTAATAAACTCAGACTGATAATTTGTTCTTAATTCATCCCATTATACTGCATGGCACGGCATATACCCAATTGCTGAGAGCAGCAGGCTGAGAATCAGGATTTCTGGGTTCCGTTCCTAGCTTTGCTACTAAGAGGTTTTGTTACCTTGGGAAAGTCATTTTAAGCCCAAATTTTTGAAAGCAGCCACTAATTGTGCTTTTCCAGGTTTGTGATGCTGGACGTGAGATACCTAGAGCCTAGATTGCAGAAATGCTCAGCATCGAATGTCTGTTTGAAGCCATTGAGAACTGAGTGCCACACGCTGCTGAAAATCAGACCGTAAGTTTTGTGACCCAACCAGGGAAGCATCCAAAATGAGTGGACACTATTGGGGCCTTTTACCGCAGTTTCTCAGCCACAGCTACGGGGCTACTTCTCTAACTCCCTGGGTTGTTGTGAGCTTGTGACACATGTATGTCTGCTCAGTTGAATAGTGCTAAGTGCAGTCAATGCACAGTAGTTTTATGTGGCTGATGGCTGCACTCCTGAAAGATGGTAGATTGATAGCCCAGGATGCTGGAGACCTTTATTATGCCACAGAACAAAATATGGCACAGTCAGCAGCAGTGCAGGTTTCGCCATGCCGCTCCGCCAGCGAGTCTTAGCTCTGCTCTGGAGGGGCCATTTCTAGGAATAGGAGGCTGGTTCAGTCCCCATACTCAGTCCACTCCTTGGATATCCTTTTGAGACCCTCAGTAAGGGTACCATTTGGTTTCAGCTGGAGTGATGTTTTTTGTGTTGTGGACATCTGTCAGTTAGGAATGGACTGAGCTCATCAAGGCCATCAGATAACCACGCAATGGAACAACTCTGTTATTGCCAAAACAGGATCGGGAACATAGTGGTGAAAGTCTTTCTGGCCTATTACTAATCTCTGGCCCTACAGCCATCCCCAAGAGCTGTGCGCATTAAGTGTTACACTTAGAATTACAGGTATCTAAAAAAATCTAGCTTGTTATCTCTAGCCTGATTCTTGCTTGCATATATATACCTGCCTCTGTAAATTTCCACTACATGCATCTGACGAAGTGGGTATTCACCCATGAAAGCTCATGCTCCAAAACGTCTGTTAGTCTATAAGGTGCCACAGGATTCTTCGCTGCTTTTACAGATCCAGACTAACACGGCTACCCCTCTGATACTTAAAAAAAATCTAGGTGATCAGACATGCCAAGGTGTTGAAAAATCTAGGCACAGCAATGTGGCTTTAAAACAGGTTCAGTCGTTGCTCCGAATTGCCTGGTTTTGAGTCAGACCCTTATGTGTGGTGAATGTCGTTTGGGTGGTGCAGTGTTTTTCCCTTTGTTATGCAACATTCTGAGACTGAGTGATGGAGCAGGTAGATGGTTAAATTAAATACCAGGTCTTAAAGGTTTTTACCTGCTACTGCAAGATTCTCACCTTTTGCTTTTTCTGCAAATTCAGCCATAGCTGAGTGATGTGTTTCTTTAAGCAATCAAACCCCCAGGATGCACTGTACAGACCAATTTTCAGCTTCTGGACAGGATGGATCACCAGATTTCCTTTTTATTGAGTCAAGCTGGGGACCCTTCTTTTCTCTGGAAGACAAACACCTTCATGTAAAGTCGCCCTGCCGCTGCATTGAGGATTTTAGTATGCAGCGAAGCCAAGGATTGTTTCATCCCCAGCATTTACCTAATTTCACTCTGTGGAATTTAGCATGCAGGGAGTGTTGCATGCTCTGTGCCTACTGTACGTATGGAATTAGATTATTATAGATGTGCTGAGAGGCCCAGTGCTGACTCCTTTCAAATCAAAGCCCATCAGATGCTGTTCTTAACTATCTGGACTTCATTGAGCTTGGGACTGAGGATGCTGTTTATGTGGCATTCCCAGCCCCAGAATGTATTTAGGATTAAACTAATAGGGTTCAATAGAAATTACCCTAAAAGCCTATCAAATTGAATGGAAAAATAATGCATATTATTGAATTCTTAACTCAGCCTGTTACATTGAATAGACAATTCTGTCTCTTCTGTAGAATTTGATAGGCTGGTTTAGAAATACAGAAAGGTTGTAATTTTCTGTGCAGTTACATAGGAGTTTCTCATAAGAGATGGGATGCTTAATGGAAGTCTCCTGATTTCCATGGCTTTAAATATCAAATATAACAATCCATGAGGGTGGTTTTAAACTATATGGGATCTGATTTTTCAAACTGGTCTTAATCAAGCCTCCGTTTTGGTCCCTGCAGTTCTTTGTGGATGTTTTCCATGTCATTTGGACAGCGGCTTGCCTTACCTGGCTGCACCTGCATATCATGTAGCTAGAGAGCTAAATGACTCAAAAGGGAGACCCCTATTAAGTATGAGAATCTGGAAGTAAGTGGGCGTAGAACAGATTGATATCAATTCCCAGTCTTTATTATCCTCTAGTTTTACAGATGCACGGCCACTTGCTTTATTCCTTCTTTTCTGAGCCATCGTCCTGTGCTTGGTGCCTGAGGCAAAGTGCTATTGCCATGGTGTTATGGAAGCTGAGGGGTGAGCCCTGAACAGGGGTGGCAGCACAGTGAAGTGCTGACACTCAGAGCTACCATTTCAGCATGGTAACGGTGGAATGTCACACTGCCAAAATGCGGCGTTCCATCCCCTGTCTATTAGAAGAGTCCTTTTTAAGGGGTCCCCTATGGGCCATGGGCAAAGGGGCAGGGAAGGGGGTGCTGTCACACACAGGGAGGAGCCTGCGCTTCTAATGGCTGTGAAACTTTGGCTTTTCTTGCTTTACGTTGTGTTTCTCTCTTTGTAGTGTTCGGTCCTGAACGTGGCTGGAGTTTGCTGACGTGTCTTTCACGTGAGCACTCTGAAAATCCCAAGCCTCTGCTTCTTGTGGCCGTTTTGGAGTGAAGCTGTCCCTCCACAGAACCACTCTGAACATGGCACTTTGGAGGAAATACATTTTGCCCTCTCGGGTTAATCTGAAGGGTGGCATGCGGCGTTCATTTGTGACTGCCCAGGGGAAGAAGAAAGGCCGCACTCCCTTTAAAAACAACAAAAGTAGCTGTTGAACTCGGACCGTCCAGCCGAAGCTGAGCTGAGCAGTGTGTTAGTGATGAACAGTCGGCCTCAGCTGGCTCGTTCAGTTGGTGCTTCCCAGGAATTAGTTTTAAGCACCTTTTGACCAGCGGAGGCCACCTCACTTCTCCTTACATAAATAAACTTGCAGGCCAAGCAGTAAATTGTGGTGATGGTGCTGGGCATGGGGATGGGTCCCTGCACTCCACAACCCAGGCGTGAGCTGAAGAAAGAGATGCCTAAATTCAATGTGATAGGTGTGGCATGCAGGCAAACAGGCAGCTTTTATTACCTGATCTGGCCCGGGGTTCCACAGCAGGGTCAGTGCCATGGCCACTGCCGTGGGAAATGGCTACTCCTGTGTGTTTGCAGCCTGGAGTCTTTTGCATTATTTACAATTCCCTGCATACCAGCATCACAAGAGCCCACAGGGCAGTGAATAGCCCTGAGCCCTGGACTGATTGTAAGGGTTGGCTGGGAACGTCAGATTTCAGAAGGCTGTGTTTTAAACACCTAATGTCAAATAATATGGAGAGAAGCCGCTGTTTGGTACATACTTGCATATAGCTGCTTTGGTTGTGTGTGCGTGCAGTGTGCAGAGGGATGAAAACTGACTTCTCCTAAACCAGCTTGGCCGAAGCCTGGCAGTTGTGGGGAAAGAGAAACACCCAGCAGCCCAGGATAAAAGCTTCAGTGGAGTTGCAGCAGAGATGGATTTGGGTCTTTATACAAGAGCATGCTGGGAGTAAATTTAAGGAATGTTCTCCCCCCCATTTCATATAGGTATAGGAAGAAGCCCACTAGCTGTAGGAATATTAACTATCAGGATTCATACCCAGAGAAACACATTGTTTCAAATTCATTATCTATAGTGCCATGCTGCTCCTGGGACATGGGAACCATCTTGCAGTGGGGCAGAAAGCAGCCGTCTAAGTAAGAACTGCAGTAGCTGTAGTGAGGACCATGAGAAGCATGTGACAACTGTTGGTAGGAGAGTTCGGTGCTGGAAGAACTTCCAGCCAGGGAGGCTGAGGGTCACCTCAGAGGAGTCCAGCTACCGCTGGGTGCTGGAGAAGGCATGATGTCCCCAAAGGATTCCTTAAGAGTGAGAGGGAAATCCTTAGACAAGACCTAAAGCCTTTTCCAGTACAGGGCCCTTGATGTCTAGGGACTTTTACATGGAAGTGCTGGTGTCTCTGCCACAGCTGGATCGATGCTAGTCCAGGGCACATGTCCAAAGGTTCTGTGAATTTGACATACACGTATCAAACTAACCAAACACTTGAGGGACTTTTTATAGCCCGGCCTCCGTGCCCTCAGCCTTAGCTCTAGGATGGTTTTCCACTCCTCTCTGGGGCAGCAGCGGTACCCTGGGAAGTAGCCTGGGCAGCTGTCTTCCTTCCTCAGCACTCCCTGCCCTCCCACCTCACCTGCAGTCCTCTTCTAGGTTAGGGATCAAGGGAGGAAGGGGCCACCCTGCAGCTGCAGCAATGGGCATTTCTGAGTGTGCTGCTGCTTCCCAGGAGTCTGGCAGTCCTGGGCCTTCGAGTTAGAAATACCACTGCTTGGGATGCTCTAAAACCTACGAGATTTGTGTCTTTCCAAGGAGGTGCTGTTCCCAGGGGCCGTGAAAGCCATAGCTAGCAGTGGGCTGAGACCCTGACACCAGAATGTGAGAGGGCCTGAAAGGGAGACGGTGATTTCACTGAATCCAGAATGGTTGGTTTTCTTTGGAGGGATGGATGCAGGTTTGGGCTGGTCCTTATTGCAGTCGCCCCAGTTACTCTTCTGAGTAAAAAAGGGTCCTAAAGATGGAACCTGACTCAGCCCTTGTCTTGCCTTCTGGTCATGTCAGTCACCAGCCCTGCTGAACCTGGCCTAGAGTATTAGCAGAGTTTGTAGTGCAGCAGCATCTGTGCGTTCTGTGCTTCTGCATTCATTTCCTTGGGAGCCATGCTGCAAAAGCAGCTAGTGTGGGGCTGCAGCAGTGTCTCCTACAGAAAGGAGCCATATTGCAGTTGGTGTTTTCCTGCAGTTACGCCTTCCCCTTTGAGCTCCATTTTAACTTGATGGGTTTGAATTAGAGCCATACAGAGCTGTGAAAATTACAAGGTTACGAAGCAGAGACCAATTTAAGAACAGCCCCCAGGATACCTGGATCATCTTAGGGGAACCAAGCACAAGGCAAGTGCCCCTTAGCCCCTCCCTGGGTGATGATTCTCTTCATGTTGCACAGTGTTGCTGTGATATCAAGTGGGGAAGCATTTTGTCTCTGACAAAGCCCAGAGACGGAGCCGTGGTTAAAGGGCCTTGTGGGCCTTGCACCAGAACGGGCAGCCTGAGCTTGCAACTTGCCTCCTGCTGACCTTCTTGATGCTTCCTGAGGCCTGTTTACGTTCTGCCTGTGACCTAGTGGTGTGATGTCAGAGCTGTAAGCCTTCTTGCTGGTTTCCAGGGGTAGCGAATACAATTCCACATGGAACCTGAGGGAGAAAAAGGAATGAGAAAAACAAAGGATGTGTAGCCTTCCTGGTTCCGTTTAGACATTCTTATAATTAAATCAGGCTACAAGAAACACGTCAAGGTTGTTCATTCCCTAACATGGCAAAGCCTATCTCTTGCATCACCTGGAACAGTCTTTCTGCAGGCTTCTCAGAGGGAACACCAGTTTCCTTTGATACTGATAAGAACTCAACTTATTTTCTTCCCTTACTTAAAATTAGCTTCATACAGCAGGAACCCAAACTACTCTAATGCTGTGTGATTGCTCGCCCTATGGATGAGCAACAAGTCTGCTCCCCTCATCCACAGGTTTTAGAGAATGTTTTGTGATATATTACTCCTGTTCCTTGGTCCTGCCAGCTAAAGACCGAGCACAGATCTCCCCTGCAGCCCTGTGCTTCATTATTGGTATGACGTTGGGCTGGCCAATGGCTGTCATTATCCATATGATTTGGGCTAGCTGCGTAGCCTATGTGCCCAACCTTTGCCTGCACATATCTTTAGAAAGCCAAACATTGTGTGTCTATAAACAATGTTACATGAGGAAAATTAGTAATGGACCAGAGACATAAAGTTCATTCTGCAACTGGGATTTCCCAAACTGTAGGGGGAAAGTTTGGTCTTGAATTTTGGACCAGCTCATATAGAAATGAGGACAGCTTGTGAAGCAGAGATCTCTGCATATGGATCTGAGCTTTCCCAGACTTTGTGAAGGTTGGTTTGGCCATTTCTACTATATAAGCATGGGTAACTCACATGTACGTTCAGAGGAAATATATTATAAAATGTTAAAATTCATATTGAATCTGAGCTTCACCAATGGTAGCCTTCAGGTGCTATCTTGGGTTTCGCAGCCAGCACTCTGAGTTTTAATCACATACAGTGTACACTATTTACCCGGAAGCTGGATTGTTCCTTGGAAAAATATTTCGTGTCCCTGTAAAGGTCTTGAATAATTTAAGATATTACTTGTCTTTCGTAGAAGGGATGAATTTGGATCACTAGGTCTAGTTACGTTATTTGTAGGTAGGACACCAGATTTCAGTACTTGTCTTAAGATCACGTTACTAAATTATTTACAGTGTAACTGGCGTGTGGCTGATATGGAAATATGTAATTAAAGGGATTGTAAAAATGTGCCAAAGGTACCCACATTATGTCCCTAAATATGTTACTGATGGTAACCACCTTCTGTGTGATTTTGTTGCATTCCTAAAATTCTCACCTTCTGGTTTGGTAATGATTGTGATCAATTATCATACCTGCTGTGTTATTTTATCTGACTAATGATGATGGATATATTCAGCACCTAATATTTAAAATTTTTATTAAAGCTAATGTTAAAATTATCTAATATAGCTAAAGAGAGAGAGCTTCTGTATATCTGGGTATAATGCTTAAAGTATCCAAAAGTACAAAATGTGGTTTAAAAAGTCATGAAATACAAATAGTACATAATCTGCAAAGTCCCAAATTAAGGTCGATAAATTTAACGATACAGTGTGAATATTAGTATTTAAATATTTGGATACATCACTGATAAAAAGTTATACTAAGAGTAGCTTTTGGAAAGCAAAGATAGCAACGAGTGTAGATTGTCACTCAGTAATGGAGAATTAACCGGGTAGGTTGTCCCTCAGTAAATACAATCCATCAGAGAAGTACTTTGCTTCTCAGTGGCACTCCAGCTCCTTTCTCGGTGTTGCCGACGATACTGCCAAGTTTTTGAGAGAAACACTGGCGTAAGCACGCTGAAGTTCATAATGCGTTTCATTTTAAATCTGTTTGGCTGGATTGCAATACCTTCATGGAGCAGACCAGGCTTTCACTGGACTGCTTTGCAAGATAACAGAGGTCTAACATTTTCTCAGCATTTCTGAACTGTACCACTTGTCCAGATGTAGAGGAGTGTGATCAAATGGTAGAAGGTGGAGGAGTTGGAAATCTGTTCATATGTTTGATATTCTCCATTTCCAGAGTTCTGGCATGAATGGGAGTGAGGGGCTAGGGTGTATGAATGTGCAGCCTCGATTGCCAGCGGAGACGCCAGTTAACACTCAGAATCAGCTAATGTAGGAAACGTGATTTTCTTGGGAAAGTTTGCTACCACCACTTGTAATGACGCACAGTGACACTTTGGAAGCTATGATCACAGATTCTTGCCGAATAGGAGAGTTGCTCCTTTTATCATGGTAAATTGGTATTTGGTTTACTAAGGAGGAGAAAACAGTGTTAGGTGAAAACATTTTTAGGATTAATTTTTTCTTTCTCATTTGATATTCTTCATGGTGGAGTGTGAAAGGATTGGTCATCTTTAAAGGCTTTAATTCATAGAAGAAAACACGGGGAAATAGAGAGAAAAAGTGAAAGTTCAACATTCATTTCAGCAAAAGCTTTTGTTGAATCTCAGGTGGAAGCAAAAATTTGCACTTAAATGAATACATATTTTGAAACATTACACTCTACAGGGAAAATAAAGACCTTTCTGAGATAACAAACATATCACGTTGTGTCCTTTTTCGATATTTGAAAAGCCCCAGTGTCAAATAAGGTAATTTTTTTTTCTGAAAAATCGAGGATTTCACTGTTTGTGGAACTGAGCTATCAGTCCATTGAGGATTTTTTTTAAAAAAAATGCTGGATTATGGGCTCTTTGTGGGATACAAATCATAAACGTGGGCCTACAATCCCAGAGCAATCTCACAATTGTGTTTAATCCTAAAATTCCGTGTAATCTCAATTTTAAAAAGTATGAAAAAGTATTAAATAGTCCAAGCAGCACCTTTTCTGGAGCTGTACCACTTTGCAAGGCAATCCCTCAGATGTCACAAGCTAAGCAGGATCGGGTCATGTCAATACTTGGATGGGAGACTTGTTGAGAAAACCCAAGGTACTGCAGACAGTAGAGCTTGCTGGTGGTTCATTAGATGGCATTCTTTTCTTTAAGGCCTTGTCTGCATTAGCCTTCTTTTCTTAAGATTTTTTTTTAACCTTTGCAATGGTGCCTGAAGCTTTCCCAGGCTTAAACTAGGGAACCTAGTCCTGATAAAACTGGATAGCAAAAATATTCGACATCCAACAACTTCAGCTTGTTCTCAACCCAACTGATTGCTGAGTGAGTCTAGTAGCAATGGTGCTCACTTCACAGCCTTTGTGAAGGGAGCTAGTCCTGTTGAGAAGAGGGACTTGCATCTTTGGGATTTGCTCATCTCAGGGAATGGAACAGTAGCCTCCTCAAGGTTTTTAAGGTGACCAGATCTGAAAGAGAGGTGGAGCCAGTATCTCATCTGGACAGTGGTGCAGGAACAATTTTTACAGTGGGGGGTTAAAGACAGAACTGTGTATTTGGGTTGTTATTACTGTGTCAAGCCACGGGGGGTGGGGCAGTAGCACCCCCTCCACCCCTAGCACCTTTGCATCTGGAGCTATTATTGTTAAATATTAATTCGTGTTAAAGGTATAGAACAAAAAAGGGGGAAGGAAGGTGATGTAGGGATGTAAGTGTTGTTGTTTTTCAATCTGTAATAGAAAGCCAGGTTTAGGGGCTCAGGACGCTTTCAGGGAGTTTTTTGGTGGAAGTGAGAGAGAGAGTGAGAACAGGTTAAAGTATATTTATGTTGTTAGACGTATTCAAGTTGTCAGGGCCTCATGAAATTCATCCTAGGGTATTTAAGGAACTAGCCAAAGCAATCTTGGAACCGTTAGCAGTTATCTGAGAGAACTCCTGGAGGACGGGTGAGGTCCCAGAGGAGTGGAGAAAGGCAAACACAGCACCTGTCTTTAAAAAGGGGAACCAAGAGGACCCTGGGGGAAATATAGACCAACCAGCCTAACTTTAATACCTGGAAAGATAATGGAACACATTAGTAATCAGTCATTTGTGAGCACCTAGAGGATAACAGGGTGACAAGGATTAGCCAACTTGGATTTGTCAAGAACAAATTCTGTCAAACCAGCCTAATTTCCCTCTTTAACAATGGATAAGGGAGAAGCAGTAGACACGATATATTTTGATTTTATTAAGACTTTTGGCACAGTCCCACATGACATTCTCATAAGCAAACTAGGGAGATGTGGTCAAGATGGCATTAATGTAAGGTGGGCATATAACGGGCTGAAAGACTGTAGTCAAAAAGAAGTTATCAATGGTTTGCTGTCAAAATGGTAGGGATTATCTAGTGGGGTCCTTCAGGGGACTGTCCTGGGTCTACAGCAGTCAGTATTTTCATTAATGACTTGGATAACAGTTGAGAAGAGTATGCTTATACAATTTGTGGATGACACCAAACTGGGAGGGGTTACACGCGCTTTTTGGAGGACAGGATTAGATTGCAAAATAATCTTGACAAACTGGTCTGAAATCAACAAGATGAAATTCAGTAAAGACAAGTGCAAAGCATTCCACTTTGGAAGGAAAAAATCCAATGCACAACTACAAAATGGGGAATAACTGGCTAGGTGGTAGTACTGCTGAAAAGGATCTGGGGGTAATAGTGGATCACAAACTGAATATGAGTCGACAATGTGATGCTATTGTAAAAAAAGGCTAGTGTCATTCTGAGTGTATTAATTTGTGTCATATATGAGACACAGGAGGTATTTGTCTCAATCTACTTGACACTGATGAGGCCTCAACTGGGGTACTGTGTCCGATTTTGGGAGCTGCTCTTCAGGAAAGAGAATGGACAGCAGTTTTCCAATATGTTCAAGCTGGTATAAAGAGGGGGGTGATCAGTTGTTCTCCAGATCTACTGAAGAGAGGACAAGAGGTGATGGGCTAAACTGCAGCAAGGAAGATTTAAGTTGGATATTAAGGAAAAACTTTCTAACCATAGGGGTAGTTCAGCGCCCCAGATCAGGCTTCCAAAGGAGGTTGTGGAATCCCCATCACTGGAGGGTTTGAAGAGCAAACCCCTCTCAGGGCTGCTCTAGGTTTACTTGGTCCTGCCTCAGCACAGGGGATTGGACTAGTTGACTTCTCAAGGCCCCTTTCAGGCCTACATGTCTATGATTCTGTGAGCTTAGGCTTTGGAAAAGTTCTGTCTTCTTTGGTCTAATGAAGTTCCTTGTTCAGAGTTTGCAGAAAGAGACTCTTTCTGTGACTTCCCCCGGTCACACAGTGCCCTGTATCCTGAGCAGTCCCAGCTTGCCTTACAAGCATAAGCAAACTGATATATGACCTAGACAGATCATGCAATCAAGTCAGGGTCTGGATCAGCCAGAACCCTGTTGAATATTTATTTTAATTAGCTACTCTTTAAACACCTGCCTTGCACAAGGCTACACTACAACCCACAGCCCAGGACCCTAACATCTCCATCTTCCTGACAGTTTTTTCAGCATGCAGTCTCTGGCTGCCATTCATTTCACAGTTGCTGGTTCAGTGCCCTTCAGTTTCTTATCTCCCAAGCTGTCACATGGTTTCTCAAACTCATTGAGGGAGCCAAAGGCAGTGTTCACTGGACGTGCTAGCAGAGCTGTGCTGAAATCCACGCCACCACCTGAATGTGCTGCAGGGAACTCATCCCCTACAGGGCCTTTCAGAGAGCTGTACATTGGGAATGAACCATTCTCACAGCTGATGTAACCACTAGGCAAACCTAGGGTGCCAAAATATCCTTGCGCTGGCCCTGACCATTCTACAACCTTACCTGGTTGAGACTTGCTAAATTCCTTTTCTTCTCCTCTTCCTCTCTCTGGCTATGACTCCCACAAACAACTCCAGTGAGAAGCACCCGGCATTTGATGTCTTCTAGGCTAATGGCTGGCTAGCTGCTTTCCTGGAAGCCAGTAGTTTAGACCAGAGGGATGATAGCTTATTGCCTAGCAATTGACTCTCATGGGGATTCTGAGATGGACACTGCTGACCATGTAGATGCTCATGTCTTCAGCCAGATGGCAGTTTTCACTAGAGCACAAAGAAAAGTTCCAGATGGTAGGGACAACTAGTTTAAATGGTGAAAAACTAATTAAGATGTTTACAGACTGGGAGGCCAGCAAGTGGAACCTTACATGCTATAAACACACTTTCTTTCTCCTCGTTTTTCTCCAAGGCTTAGCTTACTCTAGTTCAGTCAAACTAGTTAAAGCCTATAGAACATGCATAAAACACTTTGTGTCCTCACAGACAAATAGCTGAATGTTTCTACAAATGATCTAATGACCAGTTAGATGAGATGATCTTTTAACAGGTTTAGCGACTGATTAAAGCTTTACCTGTTGGGTTTGAACTGGTTTAGTGCAGTATGGTTTTATACAAGCTGAAATGGTTCAACTTGTGATTCTGCTGCGGTCCTCGTGTGGATGGCTTATTATGTCTCCTAGACCAGTGGCTTTCAACCTTTCCAGACCACTGTATCCCTTTCAGGAGGCTGACTTGTCTTGCGTCCCTCAAAGTTTCACCTCACTTAAAAACTACATGCTTATAAAGTCAGACATAATGATACAAACAGCGACACAGTCCACTATTACTGAAAATTGCTGACTTTCTCATTTTGCCATATGATTATAAATCAATTGGAATATAAATATTGTACTTACATTTCAGTGTAAAGTATATAAAGCAGTAGAAACAAGTTGTGTGAAATTTTAGTTTCTACTGACTTAGCTAGTGCTTTTTATGTAGCCTGTTGTAAAACTAGGCAAATATCTAGATGAGTTGATGTACGTGTACCCCCGGATGTACGTGTACATCTACCCCTGGTTGAGAACCACTGCCCAAGACCATTCTGCTTGTAGGAAAAGAGCCCAGGGTTGTGGCATATTGAAGCTGAAATGGCTGGGATGAGTGCTAGTGTGGTTATGAAGCAAAACTTAACCCAGTTCAGTATGGCTAGTATAAACTGTTGGATACAATGAACCAGTTCTGTTTAAACCAGTTCTGTACAAATAGTAGCAGTCTGTAACATATGGAATGTCTAAAGAACATCATCATCTCACCAGCTGAGACACTACCCAGAAGATGAAGGGTTCCTGCATGGGATCCTCGTTCAAAGCAAAGGATCTAACTCTAGATTTTAAAACAGTGCCCAGAAGTAAATTAAATCGAACTCATCTTTGGAGCCCAAGGAATAATATGCCATGTTAATTCAGGTGCAGTGTAATAACAGATTCTGTAACTTGGCTTTGGTTTTCCAAAGAATATACAACTCAGAATCTGCCAACCACGTTATTACTGGCAGCAAACTGGTGGCATTACATTAAAACACAATGAACCTTGCCGTCATATTGAATGATCCTGAAAGTCGGTTAACTCAGAGCCTGAAATTTCTTGGGCATTAAAGGGAGGGATTGGAGATTGATTGTGTGGGGCTGTAATCAGCAGAAATGGTGGGTGTGAGGCCATAGATCTGGATTCATCATTCAGCCACAGTATTTTTCTTCTCCAGAAGTAGACCAGGCTCAGGAACATCTTGGTGAGCTGTCATGATTTCATCAGCTGCACCAGTGAAGATGTGGTGATGTTCTGGATGAGGGACTCCTCACTGGAACAGTCTGCCCTTGTGGGGGAGTTCATGGCTTGGGTGGGAATGCACATGTTCAGGCATGGGTGACATAACAAGACACAGAAATCAGAGCCCCTCGTAGCCTGGTAGGCTGTTCTCGACCCGTCGTCTCTTTGTACCTGGTTCTGCAGGGCTAAAAGCAGGTTGGCTAGGGTCAGATGGTGGAGATAACACCCAAAAGAGCGTTCAACCCCCCCATTCCCTCTGCTAGTACAATCTCTCCTTCCTGTTGTCAGATTCTGCCACTGGGGGCGAGGGAAGGGGAAAGGTGTGATTGTCTCTGATCCAGGGCAGCAACCTCTTAAACTGCATCGTCTTCCAACAGTATTTCTAGATACAGTGTCTGCTCTCAGGCTTTTGCTGACTGACCTGACAGAGGGTTCCTGTCAAAGGAGAGCAGGAGACAGCAGTTGTCAGGGATTAGAGCCGGGGACTGGGAGCTGATAGCTGGATTTCAGATAGAGATCTGGGTGCCCAGCCCTCTTGAAAATCCGTTCCCCAAATTCATCACCGAAATATGGATTTAGAAGCCTCACTTTAGGAACCCAGTTCTGGAAAACTACAGCCTTTGTCTGTAATGTTGTTGTGCTCCACTTTACCCATCTATGAAATGGGGATAATACAGTTCCCCTAGCTTACTGGGGTGATAAGAAACTTAATGAATGTGAGTCACTTCGAGATCCTGTAGTGAAAGGCACCTGAGAGGTGAAAAGTACATTATGAGTCAGCCTGGACTGGGTTAACTTGCGACCCATGTGCTGGGGGCAGGATGTTAATGGACTGCAATGAGTGTGCTGAACTGAGGTGAATCCCGTACTTGACATGGGAATGTGGAACGTATCAGTTGAAATTGCACGGCCATCAACCTGCTAGGGCCTGATTTGCAGGGAATACACCTTTGCCGTCAGGGCAGTGCTCAGTACATGTGCTGGCATTTGGCTGTGCTTTTTTAATGAAAAGAAGCAATGGAATCAGTCCTGCAGGCCAAGTCCTTTCTTCTCTTGGGTCACGCACACAACTCCATTGGTATTAGTGAGTGCTACATATGCCTATTATCTCATGTAAATGCTTTAGAACATCTCTTTCCCCTCCTACCAAAGCAAGGTGCTTTCTCCATACCTAGATATTTACAGTTGCACTAAATACAGTTACAAGTAGTACACCTCAGTCTTTGGTTGCACAGAAAAAAGATGCTGGGCCCTAGTCACATGCAAATTGCAATGTACGTTCAGGGACATGGGACCGGTATAATAAATAGTTACCGTGTTTTCTTTCTCTGAAGGGCTCTCCATCCTAATGGATTTTGATTCCAGACTCTTGATGAATAAAACAATTGCTCTCTGCTATAGTGTGTAAAGCATTTAGGTCTAAGAACAGAGTTATGGTCAAGCATGCCTCCTGCCTCCCCTCAAGAACCTCGCGGAAAAGATATTCAATGGGTGGTAAAAGCTCGATTTGAGCAGCTACTGCAAAGAGAATGATTGTTGCAAGATCAGAACCAACAGGAAAAGTACAAATTTGCCTTTCCGAGCAGAAGCAGACTCCTTTGAATACCATTGTGCAAAGCAAAAATGAACCACAAACCGAATCTCTTATCTTCATGTGATGCTGGCAGGTTTTATGACAGCTGAGCTCTAACTGAGATTGAAAACCCCTGACTCTCTCTACATGAGCTGCTAGCTGATTAGTTAAATACCACTGGCCTTGACCTTTCATCTAGGTCACAAGGTGCTTAAGCATGTGAACCAATATTTTTTCACTTAAAATTCTCCCTTGGTGGCAAAGTTGCCAGTGTTCAAAAGTTTACAGTCAAGGCATTGTGATTTTATCAGTGGTTAACTGACAAGTGTTGTTGTCAAACAATGGTCCACTTGGCAACCTCTGCTCAAAAGAGATGCAAGACTGACAGAGAAGCTGTATTACAGATCAGTACCAATATGCATTTGCAAAGCTGTTTGGGTTCCTCAAGCTCTGAGGTCGAAGGTGTTGCAGGTCAGGCTTGAGGTGCATTGGCAGAACTGTATGGAGAGGTTTGGAACTCAGACAGTGCTCAGTCTTCAGGTCAGGGGTGAGATGCGTTGGCAAAGCAGGGTTGAAATGCTCAGTGTCTGTTCACATGATACCTGCCACTAGCCAGTAAAATCAGTTCAGTGTCCCAGGAGAGCTACATTCACTGATAAACACTTTGAATGAAGTAACCTGGTACCAACAGACCCAGACCTTGTTGTCTTATGTCCTCATCAGAGACGGACCATGGTTCTCTGCGTTGTCACCAAATCATTGATTTACCAGACATAATTCACCACTTTATATTTACTGGTCTAAGAACAGAGCCGTGATAAAACATGCCTCTCCCTCCCCCCACTGCACCAAGGCTCCCAGCTCAGAGTGACTCTTGGCTGGATTCCAGGTGTGGCTCTGCCACCGGAGGCGGGAAACCCCAGGCGGCTGCACCCCCTGCTCCCGGCTGGGAGCAGGAAGGCGAGAAGGCTTGGAGGGCAGCTTGGCTCCTGGCGGGGAGAGATGCAGAGCTGGGAACCCTGGCTCTCAGCCCCCCTCACTGCTGCTGTTCAGTCGGTGGGAGCATTGCTGGTGAGGATGCGCACCACCCACAGAAGGAGGGTAGTGTGGACATCAGCCAGTGCAGTAATTATCGCAGTGGCTGTAAGCTGACCTAACCTAGGCCGATTTAAGATTGTAGTGTAGACGTGCCTTTTGGCACAGTGGAACCCCTCCACTCTATTGCACTGGAGTTATATCCTTTGCTAACCTGATTCATTGCCATGTCAAAGTTAGTGGCTATTCAACTTCCAAAGAGCCGTCACCTTTGCCTCTTTTGCATTCCGACGCTGTCCAAAATAACCTCCATTAACTTCAGCTGCTTTACTCATTACTAACCCTGAAGCAGTTCCTGACACTCTATGATAAGAGCGTCAGCAGCATGCCCTAGACTTGGAGTATTTGCTTCTTCCAGTCTGAATTCCACCGCTGTTTTCATGGAGCACGATGCCCATTGCTGTGCCAAGGATGAGATGGATGGATGCAGTCGCACAACCCTGCTTTAGTATGCTTTCTTCTTTCTGAGATTCTTGGCCGTTTCAAACTGGGCCCAGTCTGGTACTTGCCCTGTATCTATGTTCTCACCTTCAGGAATATCCACACATTTATTTAGCATCAGATTTTGAGCCTCTTACTGCACACGTGTCCCTATATGCTTCAGTGAGACTATGTATGGAATAAGATGCTAATCACTGTGTGAAGGGGATCAAAAGCTGGCCCTTAGCAAACCTACTCTTGCTGCATTTGGAAATTAGAAAAGAAAGCAAGTTCAATCAAGCTCAACCAAGCAAACCTGTATGACTAAGCTCAACCAAGCAAACCTGTACGTTTGACAAGAGAGGATGCTAACTTTGCAAGTCTTGCTGTGTGTCACACTTTGAGTATATGATTTTTTAAATCCTGTAGTTTCCAAGATGCAAGCAGATCAAGTAGAGCTTAGAATCTTGTTTGCTTGGATATTTTTTAAAATCCAGATAACTGACCCAGCTGCCCTCTCTGGTTTTTAAAACCCTCCATGGATTGGCTCAAGGTCCTGATCTCACTCTCTGTGTCGACTCTGCTTGTTTTTCCTATGCAGAGTCTCACTTCTGAGAGTCGAGAATCTTCTGCTCCTGCTGTCTGCATCAGCTTTCCTGTGTCTGTGGGCTCCGTGTGTAAGGCCGCATTCTGTGGCTTCTGCTGGCAGGACGTTTTGTTTGTTTGTCATTACCTATTTGGTTTCATGAATTGCCTGAGTAATCAGGCCATTTACAGACTATTTCATATCCCCACTACATGGTAGGAATGTTTTCTTTCCCAGTGGTCTGGTCATCATCCAAACTCCCGTGATCCCAAAATCAACACTTCCCTTTCACCCAAATGCTGGGGCCCTGAGTTTTGTAGGACATTTCCAGTCTTGTATCTCAGCCCTGGAACTGTTCAGCAGTTACTAAAACTTTTTCCACAACAACCGTCTCAGAACTTCACCTCAGGCTATGGATAAAGGTCACCTCCACTCTCCTTCAGCCTTTCTCTCATCTCATTCGCCCCTGACGGGAGTTTACAGTCACAGAAGTTGATAGTATTGATTCTAGCCTTGAAATGTTTTGTCAGCACACTAGGAATATGAACCAAATCACAAGAGAGAACGGGGCTTGCTATTCCACAGACCAACATGCGAGACATTTAGAAAACCAGTGAGCATCAGAGAAGGCCACCCAGCATCACAAGGGAAGCACAGCATAAGCAAGATGGAACAAATGTTTTGGCAGGGTGGTGGGTAAAGAGAAGTTAAAGAAAACATCCCACCCAGTGCTGCCGATGCTCATGGAACTGCCCTTGAGGATGCCTTGGGTGGAGTTGGTGGAGCCTCCTGAGATATCTTCAGTATCCAGCAGTGTTGCTAAACTGAAAGGCAAGTTGGGAAGGCAGAGCTGCAGAAGGCCTGCATGTCCTTTCCTGCCTCCTCGCTTGTGGTGTCTCCTCCATAGACTAACCTGCCTTATCTGTGTCGTAGGTTGCAGTATTCCTTCCCTTCCTGCCCCACAACGCTCTTCTGTTATGTTATCTTGGCAGCATGTCTTGCACTTTGCTTCTTAACTAAGCTTCTCTGGGACATTTTCCTCCTCACTTCCTTATAGTCTCTCAGAATCTCTATACTCAGTAATGTAATGTCTCCATAGGAGAGTGCTTTCTTCAGCCAGGGCAACTCATCATCTTTGGACTCACCGTTCTTTCTCCCACTCCCGAGCCTGGACTCTCCCCACTGCACCCTAGGCATGGGTTTCTGCAGCTGGTGCTAGGCAGGATGCTTAGATTTCCTGGTCTTTGCTTGTGGATGCAGTGGTTAGAGAGGAGAGGACTCTGTTTTGTGGGGACTGAAAGGTTACACATCTGTTTTTTCAAAGATGACGTCCTTTTGTTCAGAGCCATGTTATTCTGTTTTCTTCTCCCAGGCTTGTGAAGCAGTGTGACTCTTTAAAGGCCCGAACATGCTTCTTTTGAAGTCAGCAGCAAAACTCCCATTAATTTCAGAGGGAATGCAGTGACCACTTCTAGTCCATCAGATTTCAGAACTCCCTGGGATATCAACATTGGGATAACGCAGTTTACCTGGGGGACAGCGCTGTCATCCCACCCAGTGCGATGTCACAGAAATCCACGGTAGTAGTTTGCAATTGCTTTTGATGCCTTAAACTGCTCACGTCCCTGATGTTAGGGGGAGAGTGACTTCATGGCTAGGTTGGCCAGATCCCGTTACTCTGGCTGTCATGGTCATGGGGTTTGCCTTTGTCACCAGGCCTGGTAGTAGGATGCTCTGTTGGTGGCACTGGGCCCCTGGGAATTTTTGGAAGAAGTAAGAGCTTGATTCGGCGGGTCGCAGTTCAAGGATTTCTCATGCGTCTGTCCCAGGGTGTGCTCTGTCCCGGGGGAGGCCAAAGCCTGTGGTTGCTCACCAAACAAGCCAGTAGAAATTTGTTCATCAAAAAGGGTGAAATAAAAGAGGAGGCCTGTCGTTTACTGGCATTGCCCTGAAATGCAGGGGAATGCCTGGCTCGGGAGTGAACCGGCCGGCATTGGGGAACAGTGCTGCATTTGTTCTTCAGGCTCCAATGTGGTGCACGGATGGTAGGCAGCAACCAGGGCCTCTCTGTTCCCCCTCTCTAGGAGCTGCAGAGGGATGGTTGCTGCTGGTGAGGAGTACAATCCGTGCCCCAGCAAGCCCTCCCCAGATATTTCCAGACACCCTCCACCATCCCCCACCTACCCAGTGCCCCTTGACAGCCTCCAGCTGCCCCCCAGACTCCCTCCAGCATTCTCCCACCTGCCCCAGCCACAGCTCCCCCGTTTTGTGCAGCTCTGTCCTGCCACAGGCAGCGCATGTGTGATGGGGAATCAGTGACTCCCTCTGAGCTATGAGAAGTGACACAGGGGCCTGGAGCAGCCCAGAATGTGGCATCTTGGGAGTATATGGGAAAGGTTCGTGCTGGTGCTTTTCAAAAAGAGTTTACACAGAGGTATTCTCCCCCAGTTTACGATTGTCAAAGGTAAGCGGAAGGAATGGAGGATACCCACTAACCAAGGATAAAATATGTTCAAAAGCCGACTTCCCAGATTTTCTTTGCATGGCACACTCTATGCTAGCTAATATTTATTTTATATTGTCAGTAAAACATTGTGTGGATGTCTTAAAAAAAAATAAAGGCACAACTGGATTTATTGGAATATTCCTGCTTTCTTCCCTATCCACACGGAACATTACCTTTTCTAGATTAGCTGGATCATTTAGGCCTTTGTACGAGGCTGCAGTTTTCAGTTCTCCTACCAGATCTCTATTTTTTGGAGGATTAATAACTTTGCAGACAGCCAGTGCCCTGAGCAAAATTTTCTCTTGTTCTTTGTTAATATTCAGTATGAAATGTAATGTCTCCAAGGACAAAGATCTTCGGGTTGCTTAGTAAATCAGAGTTCATTATCACGTTAATCCTTCTGATTACTTTCTCCCAACAGGGAATATACATATGGACAGTTCCATGACATGTGAATTAGAACTATTTTGTCTTTCTCACAAGGCCAGCATTTGTCACTTCCCTTTCTGACAGTTTTCATTCACAGGCCAGAGTTCAGGAAGATCTGAATATTATTTTCTTTCAGATTAGCTGTTGTCTTTCATGTGGGGCACTTTGCTTATCTTATGCATTTTGTGCCAGATTTTGCCACCTATCTTTATTATATTTTAATTCATTATTCTATACGTTTATTAACGTCTCTACTTTACTGGAGCAGGGGAAGTATATAGATGAGTGAGGTGAATTTGTTCTGGATAATGATGCTGGGAAAGTGATAAGTCTGAGTATTTATTTTTTAGAGATAATTTAGGTATGAGGAGGATATTGTTCCATTTCACATTTGTCTGCTTGTCATGCATCTTAGGGAAGGATTTGCCCATGGCTGTTTTATCTAATTTCTCATATTTAATTATGTCAAAGGCTTACACAATACAGTGTTAAACTGTTCTGTGGACACTTGAAGTTCATTAAAAAACAAATGATACGGATTGTTTCGTCATTGCAGGCATATTTTGATACTGAGGATTGTTGGCAACCACTTCTCTAGGATGTGCATTTGTACAGTGACTATTATTTATTTAGCAGCACTCCTGGGGGCTGCATGGAGCATGGATTCCTCACCCGGGCCCCGAGGAGCTTACAGTGTAAGAAGATCAACAGCAGGCATCAGTTTAGAAGCATAAAGCACCAGGGAAGAAAGAGGCAGAATCATCCCCTTGTGATGTTGGAATTGTGTGTGTGTGTTTATTTTAAACAAATAAATCATACATCAAGTGGTGGGCTAAACCCCAGCAGGAAGAGGGGAGGGAAAGGGCAGGAGGCTAGCTTAACATAAAAAACATCATCTTGCCTATGGCAGAACTGATCAAAGGTGCAGGAAGCATCACAGAAGGGCTGGGAGAGCATTTCAGGGCACGCTCGCTTTCCTGGTTAGCTGTCTGCTTTGCTGAACACATTGGTAGAAACTGCCTGTAGATTCAGGAATACATTTTTTTGGATCTGCTAGAGCGTAGATAAGCACTGTTACCTGGTACCAAGGAACACATTTGTCCCTGGACAAAACTCTGTTAGTCTCCCATCTTTCAGCAGGTGCTGATCTGTGTGAAACTGTCGTGGGCAGATAGACTGCTGAGGCAAACAACAGTGGTAGTGGTCCGTTGCCCGGAGTGCTTCAGCTCCAATAAACACACTGAGTGGGAGAAATCAGCAAGGTTTATTTGAGATCTCAAAGTGGTGCTGGGAGACTTGACCTGCCTCAAATCCAGCACACCTAAAACAAGCAGTCTGTTCCTTTATATCCATGAGAACTTTTCTCGCTGACAAGCAAGCCCCCGTTTCCCCTCCCTCTTCTGTCCGGCTGCAGCATTCTTTTCTCACACACTTCTTTGTCTGTCTTCCCCCTCCCTCTCCCCCTTGTAGAGTTACATTGAACAGTTGATTAAAGCTGGCGTGAATTACAACCTTGTCTTTGTAAACCATTATCTCCTCTCCCTTGACCAAAAGTATGCAGGCTTTATTATTTTCGCTCCATACCAGTTTGAGCAGCCTTACAACTGATAAGGCTCCGGCCACCTGGCCTTTTGTTTATTTATTGGCCTGCTAGGTCAATTAGAGTTTAACATGGACGGACTTTTGCTCATGAGAGGCCTAAGGGAAAACTCCATATTCTTATAGCCTTTACCTTTTAAAATTACTTAGAATAATGCTTAGTGACACTTAGTGGCCTCAACATAACTGTCTGGAGTGGAGCTCACAATGCCCTCTGGTGGACAGGTATCAGTCCTGCTCTGGCATGGTTGTGATAATCCTATAGCACTCTGGCCTGCAGAAAGGCTAAGTCTCTTCATACAGCTACAGCTAAGAGAGTTTCCCCTTCACTTGGGCCCAGCTTGTGTTTTTGGAGCAGAACCTCTTGCATTCTGTTCTGTCTGTTGACTGTGAAGCCCACGTGGCCTGGTATAGTTACTCTAAGCGTGTGAAACAGCTCATGTGGTGTGTCTAGGACACACAGGTTGTAACTGAAGGGTGTGTCCTGTGTAACTGGGCATCGCAAACTATGTAGGTGACAGAAGATCTGCTGCACGTATTGATTTTGGGCAAAACAAACTGTTAAAAATAACCCAATTTATAGTGCAGGATACATATAGTGAAGTCAGCAGAAGGGCCTTGGAGAGATAGCAAATAAGGGCATGTTAGTTACAACTCATTGTCTCGCATATCAGGGAACTACAAGGAAAACTTGGCACTCTTCAGCATTCACCACTTTATTGGCAGAACTCTTTACAGAAGGAGAGGCAGTATGATCCTGTGAGAAACCGATGAACTTGGAGTCAGGAGACCAAGATTTTATTTCTGGCTGTGTGCTCCTGGGCAAATCTTATAACGGCTTTGGATAATGAGACTTCCCCAGCACTTAAAAACACTTTGAGACCTAGAGATAACTGGTTGTGACAGTCAGGGTCCAGATACCCGAGGTGCAGAACAAGGAGTCTGAACCTCAAAGAATAAACAGTTGAGTCAACTGATTGTGTGCAATCTTATTTTATTATCAGAGTGTATCAAGTAAGGGCTTTATGAAAGCCTGTGACACTTGGTTATAAATATCATTAAGGACATAAGAATGGCTGGCTCAGATCAAAGGTCCATCTAGCCCAGTATCCTGTCTTCTGACAGTGGCCAATATTAGGTGCCCCAGAGGGAATGAACAGAACAGGGAATCATGAAGTGATCCACCCCCTGTCGTCCACTCCCAGCTTCTGGCAGACAGAGGCTAGAGACACTCAGAACATGGGGTTGCATCCCTGGCCATCCTGTCTAATAGCCATTGATGAACCTATCCTCCATTTCATATGTGTATGGGTGGTGTACAAAGAATTATGTATGTGTGCAGGAAATACATTCTTAAAATATGTTTTGGGGACAGACTTGGTAAACAGGCCTGCCTTAGACAGAGGAATGTGGATTTACCTGTCTGAGTCAAGCTTTGTAAGCCACGGACAAGGAAAGTACATTTACATAGAAGTTAAAGCAATCAAGCTAACAAATGGCAGAGGATTCGGCTTAGTGAGCACCCCAGGAGACAGAATCTCCACCCCAGGAAGTGTGCCTGGCACCTGAGGCAAAGACAATAGACTTTGGGAAATATAAGGGGAACACAAAGACATTCTAATTATCCATCACTCAGGGGAGACTGAGAAGAGCGCCCTCGGAACCTGTGAACAGAGGATCCTCTTGGCCTGAGGGCAGGAGCGAGACATCATAGAATCATAGACCCCTGGGGTTAGAAGGGACCGCAAGGGTCATCTAGTCTGAGTCCCTGCCGAGATGCAGGATTTGTTGTGTGTAGAATATAGCCTGCTAGAGTTACGGTTTAGTCACTAGAAAGCCTGTGCTGTTTTGTTTGTAACTGTTTTCTGTTTCTGTTATCTGCACAGTGTCGCTGAAGTTTCTGTTCTTTGTTACTAAACTTTAGTTTTACCATAGCCCATCTCAGTGCTGTTCTGTGGAATGACGTGCGAGTCCTCATTTAAACAGCTGACTGGTGTGTGCAGTGGCTCTTTGGAGGCAGCGATATTAATAATTTCTGTGAGTGTCCAGTGAGAGGGAATGGATGCTGCAGAGAGCCTTCTGGGGAACTAGGGAGGGGGGGTTCACTGATTGTTATCTGCCAGGCAAGGTGAAGGCAGACAGTCTCAAGGAGTTTGCTGGTGAAGCGGACAAACTGGTGTGGCGGGGAGCAGACGCAGTCTACAAAGCTCACTTTTGCTAAGGCAGAGGGGTAATGCAGTGGCTTATGGTTCTGCGTTGCACTGAGAAGAGCATCATATTAGTCTATAAATGCAAAGAATTATTGCTGATGTTGATAAATACAAAATATAAAGGAATAATATGGAGAAAATGCCCAGGTTGTATAGATAGAAAATTAAAAATCAAGGCACGATCCCTTTATAAAAAATACAAGAAACCCTGCTGAAGAAAGGTTTGGGTTTTAAACTGTTTCAAGCGTTGCTAGAAATCCTGTTCCTTCTTTATTTCTGAAATGTTAACGGAAGATTGACAAAGCTCCACATTAATAAAAACGCAGCTAATCCCCAGCTGGAATCTTCAGCAGTGCTGCAGACTAGCAGAGACCCATATCACTGAATGTTTACCGAAGCCACTAGACGCTCAGTGATAATACACAGCATTCCCACAAATAGCAGGGCTTTATCCTGAATGGGTGCATTGCGTAAGGTTAGCAAAGGATTCCCTTTAGCTTTGGCTTTGCTAAGCGGTTTTGTAACTTTTGCAGCTCACTTCACTTTCAGGAAAAGTAAATTTTTTATGAACCATTTATAAATTTATTTTTTCCCCCTGAGCTTTTTCCTGAATTCAGTTGCTAGAAGAAAAGTGAGCTCTGCAGGAATGTTGCCAAGAAAACCTAAGCAAGGGTGCCTCTTTCTCAGATTGTGAGTAATATATCCTCCTTTGATTTTTAAATCAACTATTCGTGCAGTAGCTTCAGCCGCAAAGCACAGAGCCTGCTCTTGAAGGGTCTCGTAAGAGGCACTCTTTTATAATGGAGGTTCCCTGCCGGGCTTTGCAAATACCCCCTGCAGATCCCTGCAGGGAAACTAAGCTTTTCAGTAGGATGTGGAATCCAGATCTATTAGCAATTAACATCTCTTTGGTGCTTTAGAGTGATTTGCCCCTGATCTCCTACTCGGTGGTTTTCACTAGCATAAGTCCATTGACATCGGTGGAATTACTCCTGGTTTACAGTGGTGTAAATGAGAGGAGACTCAGGCCCATGTACTGTTCCGATGTTCAGTGATCTCAACACACGTCTCAGTTGAACAGGGTCTGATCCAGTTCTCAGTGCAGTCAGTGGGAGGGACTCATGGGCCACAGTGAGAGCAGGATCAGTCCTGAACATGCTAGACTCTAATGGGACCCCGGAGTTCAAACCCACAGTACTTACTAATGATTTATTGCAAGCTCCTGCCATGTAAGTTCTATAGGCAAAAGCAGAACTTCAGTACTTGCATTGACACATTGCTTGACATCCCTGGATTTCAGAAGTCCACTCAACAGCAAGTACAGTTTGCTCCTTGGCAAAACAATATCCTTCATCTAATGATAACTATTGTGGAGTTGTTTGCAGATCATTGAATAAAATAAACTGGAATGAGATGCATCAAGGATAGATTGCAACCTAATGAAAATACAGCATGCCAATTTAAACAAGAGAAAACATGGAGTTATCCCAAGCTGGCAGGAATGAAAGAGTGAGCTTGAATTAAAGGATGCCAGTGCGAGCACACTGATTTGCTTGTATGGAGAGAGATTTTCAGTATCTCTACATTGTAGACACATACATTCTAAATTTAATTCATAAAAACTCTATAGCAGCAACAAACAGCAAAATGTAAGATGACATGTCATCAGCCACCAGGACTTGCAATGCCTGGAGTGCTAAGCATCAGAAAGGACTGAGGTGTTTTGCTTTGGGGCTCAAGAAAGCACTGAAGAAAGCGTTTGTGTGGTCCTCACAAAGGTTCCTGTTCTGTAGCAAGATCTATAAAGATGGATCTTTGTGACTGCATTACCTTTGTCACAGGACTATGGGCAGAATTAGTAATTGGATACAAGTTGCCCTGTATTAATTGGTGTGTGCATAAAATAGCATTTGTGATGATCAAATAAATCATTGGAACAGTTAGAAATGAAACCTAGTTCTTATAGCCTTGCTGTGACTCCATGAGTTTTTGGAAGAAAGTACGGGCAAAACTTTATTTTGACATATTGCACAAGTCAGTTGAGGCAGCTCCAGCAGGAAATAACATGAAGGACATTGAGCATGAAGGGGATTTTTATTTTCACATAACAGTGTCACGGTATGTGGGGGTTTTCCATTACCGGAACTGTAATTTACACATTGCAGGGTAGTGAAACAATTTGAAAATGCCCCCCACCTCCATTCTGGCCCAATGACTGTTCCACTGTGAATAAATACTGAAATAGTCATTGGGCCAGCGAGAGAGACCACCACCACCACCACCTCCTCCTCAGGCTGGATTTTGAATGGGACAGGCTCCAGGAGGTCTGGTCAGAGGCCATCCAGCATAGGCATCAGAATGTCTGTTTACACCCTGCTTGAGAACTGCTCTGGGGTTAGGTGGGAGATACGCATCTGGATGCCTATAGGGAGCCCCAGGATCCGAAACTCTGGAGTCACACCCATACCTCTTTGATGTCCCAGCTTGGCTCTGTCTGGTCTTTCTTCCCCACTCCCACAGTGGATGCACTGGAGAGCAGTGGCTTCCCCAGGAATTGAAATTAGGGGGGGTGTTCGAATTTACAGGGGGATGTCAGGTCCAATGAGATATGAATAAAGTAAATGTTTTGTTAGGATTATGCAAATTTAACGTAAGGAAAATGCAAGTTACACCAAAACACATAACAGATCGGCTTGCCAATTACAGAACCAGTTTCTCCTCCCTTGGTTTTCACACCTCTACTGCTAGAACAGGGCCTCACCCTCCCTGACTGAACTAACCTCGTTATCTCTAGCTTGCTTGCTAGCATATATATACCTGCC
>NC_133777.1:84946187-84947362 GCF_003597395.2 Chelonoidis abingdonii
TTAGTAGGGGAAGCAAAAGTGGATGGGAACCTGGGAGGCAGTGACCATGAGATGGTCGAGTTCAGGATCCTGACAGAAGGAAGAAAGGAGAGCAGCAGAATATGGACCCTGGACTTCAGAAAAGCAGACTGACTCCCTCAGGGAACTGATGGGCAGGATCCCCAGGGAGAATAACATGAGGGGGAAAGGAGTCCAGGAGAGCTGGCTGTATTTTAAAGAATCCTTATTGAGGTTGCAAGAACAAACCATCCTAATGTGTAGAAAGAATAGTAAATATGGCAGGCGACCAGCTTAGCTTAACAGTGAAATCCTTGCTGATCTTAAACACAAAAAAGAAGAAGCTTGGACAAGAAGTGGAAGCTTGGACAAATGACCAGGAAGGAGTATAAAAATATTGCTCAGGAATGCAGGAGTGAAATCAGGAAGGCCAAATCACACTTGGAGTTTCAGCTAGCAAGAGACATTAAAAGTAACAAGAATAGTTTCTTCAGTTATGTTAGCAACAAGAAGAGAGTTAAGGAAAGTGTGGGCCCCTTACTGAATGAGGGAGGCAACCTAGTGACAGAGGATGTGGAAATAGCTAATATATTTAATGCTTTTTTTGCCTCTGTCTTCACGAACAAGGTCAGCTCCCAGACTACTGCACTGGGCAGCACAGCATGGGGGGAAGGTGACCAGCCCTCTGTGGAGAAAGAAGTGGTTCGGGACTATTTAGAAAAGCTGGATGAACACAAGTCCATGGGGCCGGATGTGCTGCATCCGAGGTTGCTAAAGGAGTTAGATGTGGTTGCAGAGCCATTGGCCATTATCTTTGAAAACTCATGGCGACTGGGGGAGGTCCCGGATGACTGGAAAAAGGCTAATGTAGCGCCCATCTGTAAAAAAGGGAAGGAGGAGGATCCGGGGAACTACAGGCCAGTCAGCCTCACCTTAGTCCCTGGAAAAATCATGGAGCAGGTCCTCAAGGAATCAATTCTGAAGCATTTAGAGGAGAAGAAAGTGACCAGGAACAGTCAGCATGGATTCACCAAGGGCAAGTCATGCCTGACTAACCTAATTGCCTTCTATGGGGCGATAACTGGGTCTGTGGATGAGGGGAAAGCAGTGGACATGTTATTCCTTGACTTTAGCAAAGCTTTTGATACGGTCTCCCACAGTATTCTTGCCGGCAAGTT